>NC_056726.1:242170431-242335431 GCF_019279795.1 Protopterus annectens
CTAATGTGAGTAGAATATCATCAGCAAACATTTGTATTTTGGAGGATTTATTTGAAGTTAACTTGTATCCTTCAATTTCCATATTACTTCTTATCAAGCTGGCCCAGAGCTCATAATTAATGTAAATAATAGGGGAGATAATGGACAACCTTGTTTGGTGCCTTTAATAATGGGGGTATTTTGAGAAATATTTGTTCCTATTTTAATGTATGCCTGGCTACCTTCATATAATTGGGTTATTAAACTAATAAAATTATTCGAAAAGTTTAATCTTTCTAATAAAATAAATAAGTAGTCCCAATAAACTGAATCAAATGCATAATTTATATCTAGGCTGATTAATGTTAGATTTTTATTTAAAGGTTTAACTGATTCAATTAAAGATAGGGTTCTTTTAATATTATCATAATAATTTCTATTTATAATGTTTATAATGAAACCAGTTTGATCATCTTCTACTAGGGATGGTAAAAAGATTTGAAGCCTATTTGCAAATATTGACATAAACATTTTATAGCCAACATTTAACAGAGAAATTGGTCTATATGATGAGCAATGAATGGGATCTTTATTGAATTTCAGGATGGGAGTTATAAAAGTGTACTTCCATGAGGGTGGTATTATATTTCCATTATGAGCAATACTGCATACCTTATGTAATAATTCTAGGGAATTTGAAGGCAAGATCTTATAGATTTCCAGAATAATGCCGTCATTTCCTGGTATCTTATTTAATTTTAATTTAGAAATTTGTGTTTCACTTTCTTTAAAGGTAATGGGCTTGTCTATAATATTGATTTGTTCATTCGAAAGTCAATTATGAATGTATTTATTAATAAAGGTTTTGATTTCTTCATTAGAATCAATTGTCTTGGTATGCTGATTTATATTAATGAAAAATGATTTAAATTCAGTCAATATATTTCGTATATCCGAGACCGTCCTAGTTTTCTTAGGTGAATATATTTCATTTATATGATTACATTTGGATAGTCTTTTAGTTTTGTTAGCTAACATGTTTAGTGATCGTGGATTAGTGGAAAATTGTATAAATTTAAATTTTTCCAAAGCAATCATGGTTTTATGGTTTAATATCTCTAGATACTTATTGTTTAGTAAGTTTATTTCCTTCTTTTTCCATTGATATCAATATCTCTCTCTTGATTCTGTTTTAAGATGTCTAATTTGTTTTGTATGTCAAGTAGTTGTTCATCCTAACTTTTCTTTTTTTTATAAAACCAATTAAAATTTCTTCCATAGAGATAGGCCTTAAGGGCATCCCATATATAGATTTTACTGGTTTCATTAGTAGTATTAGTGTCTATAAAGTTCTGAGTTTCTAGATCTATAAATTCTTTAAATACCTTTAACTTTGTAATATAGGCAGGTCTTTCGGCTTTTCCCAGTTAGGGGCGCCACAGCAGAACTCCGGTCCACTAATGATTGGCAGTAGATTTTTACGTGCTGAGTTACTGGCCCTGATGCACAACCTTTAACGAAGGTACACGCATTCACGCATGTCTCCACACAGAAGACGCTCTAGCTGATAGGCAGGTATTCTTCTTTTCTGGGTATTGTAATTACTGTTAACTATAATTTCAAATAGAATGGGATTATGGTCTGATAATGGACATGTAATTACTTTAGTATCTATTAAGGAATCTATGAAATTATTAGAGAAAAAGACTCAATCGATCCTAGAAAATGTATTATGTCTGTGGGGAAAAAGTATATAATAAGGAACTAGGATTAGCGAAATTGCTTATATCTTTCAATAGATATATATCTGAGAATTCCTTTAATTTTTTGGCTGATGGTGAGATTCTTCTTTAATAGCATGAAGTTGAATCTTTGGTATCAAGAATACAGTTAAAATCTCCTGCCAGTATTATATTCCCTTTAGATAGTGGTATAATAAGGTCTAGATGCTGTTTCACAGTGTTGGTTCCTATTCCTAGGATCCAATATATATTTACTAACGTAAAAATCTTCTTATTTAATTCATTTGAAACAAGGCAAAACATTCCTTTATCATCTCTAAATGTGTCAATTATTTTTGAGCTTGGTAAAGAATTGTTCCATTAAATTGCAACTCCTCTTTTTTTTGAGTGTGTTCTGAACTTACTAGTACTTTGTATGATTTATTATTTAGTCTGACTAAATCCTCATTTATTAAATGCGTTTCTTGTAGAAATAGTAATTGAGATTTATATAATTTGATTAATTTAAAAAAGTTACCCCTCTTTCAAGGATTGTTTAGTTTATTAATGTTCAGGGAAATACCTCTTAGTGAATTCATTTAAAGGAATATGAAAGGTATAAGAAAATTATTGACCAATTTAATTTATTATTGAGAAATGTAGGAAGACTGTATGATTGATTGTGTTGAAAGTCTAATAGAATGAAAGCAAAATATTATTTGTTTTTTTATCTGTGGTTGAAAACGTCAAAAGAATGAATGTTATAAAACTCTGATAATAACAATCCCAAACATTATAACCCCTTAGAACCCATCAGGAGTATAAAACTCCCAATATGAGTGACATACTATCACTCAAATTAACCTTCTAACCAATAGCAACCTCCATTCAGCAACTGTCTAATAGGATATATATATTTAGGTAAAATTAATATGGCTTCATATGAAAACACTATATTATTAAAATATTAGAACACAAGAACTGTAATAACAAATTAAAACAATAAAATGTCTGTACATTAAGTACAGTTCATCGGATCTGCATAAGTAATAGTAAGATATAACTATAGTTATTCATTTGGAACCTTGCTATAGAAAAAGCAGAATTATTAATACAAGTATTAAACTAGACAATTTTAATCTAAATGCAAAAAATGTAATGAATAAATCATGTTTTATAATGAGAAGAGAAAAAAGGGAAAGAAGAAAAAGGGAGAAATAATATTTCCATAATTATCTAGCTTTAGTGCATTTAAATTTTATATACAGTTTGTTATATTCACCTTAATATGGCATAAACAATAAATGTCAAACAACAGTTTAAAATTTGTTCTAGCATAATAATCAAATAATTAAAGCTATAGTTCTACTAAAACTTCAATCCATGAAAAAGTAATCTAACATCCATGTGATCCCAAGCATATTGTTAATGTATATATATTGACTTTGGTGAACCAGTGTATAAAGATATAACATCTGTATATTCTATTGTATTATTATTAACCTTAGTGCATTGATTAACTTATGATTATAAGTGATTAACTTATCACAATGCATATAACTATTCAATAATTGTTCTCTAACAGTTTCAAAGCACTACAAAACATGAAAAATCTTTTGAAATAATTATTACAATAAAACTAAGATAACTTCTATATTTATATTTGCATAATACTAATAACATATGTATATATTATTTGTCGGTGAAAATCAATCTTTACAAAATTACAATATAAAAGTTAGTAAAATTAATAAAAGTAGAATAATGATACTAGAAATCAGGCTCAAATATCTTGGTGCATGTTGCTGTTCATTACTTACACTTTTCCATTCACTCCCCCTCAAGTTCTTTCTGTAACCATATCACTTTCGGATATGGGTATGCTAAAATGTAGTTTAAAGGCATTAGACATCACTTCTCTGTTCTTTAACAAAAGCAGTGAAAGAAATTCCATTTTCTTATGTGTGTTTGAAGATTCTGTGTGACTGAGGTAATCACGCCAGTTCAAAGTTAAGTCAAATACATCAGGAGCTGAGCGTGGAGATCAAGAGGGAATAATTATACTTGGAGAGGCTTCTCTGGTCTGGTCACGAGACCCATTAACTCAGGATTACACTCGAGAGTGTCTCAGCGGGAAAATGTAAGCATGTACTTCAAGTTTGAAGCTTTTGAGCACCTCGAGACTTGCCCAGCGTTCACAAACCTCGAATCCAAAAAATAAAAAAAACAGAACCAAACCACTGCAACATCCTACATCCATAACATCCTACATAAAAAATCTATGTATTTCAGTCATTTGCACAGCCACAAAACTACAAAACACAATTTAATTGCAAAGCAAGAGAGGGTAGCCAAAACCATACACAAACACGAACACTACTACCCACACAAAGTACCCCAACCAAGAGCCAGAAGTAACCATCATCTCAGCGACTTTAGAACATGAGAAGAGCCACATAAAATAAAACCAGAGCTCCATAACCACCAATGTCACAAATGACAACTGTCCCTGCAGTACATATGCAACAAAATGTATAACAATCACCTCTCTATTACATGTAGCTATTGCATGCTGCCACGCATCTCATAGACAAAGAGATGCCAAAGAGACATCAATATATATAAACGCTAACTATACACTACTGTTTTAAATATATCACTCAGTTTTGTTTCTTTCTAGCAGCAACAAGCTCTATAACACTATAGCTTACCATAATAACCCAAAGATGAAATTAATAAATTACTTTAGCAACATCATGAAACACTAAACACCCTTTTAATTATGTAAGCAATGCAATAGAACTATTTGATATTCGCTTTAAACAAAAAGATTAAGATTATAAATTGTAACATGTTCAAAATAACAACAATGGAAAATATTTAAATAATAACTTACCAGTTCTCTCAATTTCCTTCTCCCCAACTTCTGGGTTTTATGCAAGTAATTCAGGCATTATTGGTTCTATATGCAGTGAAGATAGTCACTTCTTATGTTTTTTTCTTTTGTTCTATACTAATCCATGTTCCATTTTCAGCAAGTCTTTTTGTTCTTGTATTTATCCACTCCATATCTTCAACTTTTGCAAGTATTTTGTTTGTTTTAATGTATGAAAGGGCAGAATCTACATATTCAAATATATTTGTAGTGTTTTGATGAAAGATTTTCAGTCTAACAGGAAATAGTAATTGTGTTTTTGTTTGGTTTTTCTTTAATTCTCTAATCAAAGGTAAAACATTTTTTCTTTTAGATAATACCAAGGGAGAATAGTCATTGTCAAAACTTATCAAATTGTCTTTTATTTTGATTGGAGCTTTAGACCAAGCAGTTTTAAGGACAATTTCTTTGTCATGAGAAGATACAAATTTAACAATTACAGATCTTGTTAAGTTAGTTTTAGTATTTTTTGATGAAACCAGAGACCTGTGAGATCTCTCAGTTCCACAGGAAAGAGCCTCAGGAAGATCCAAAACTTCAGGTATCCAGGATGACAGGAATCTCTCCGTATTATTATTTTCTATATTTTCAGGTAAGCCAAATATTCTTATATTATTACGACGGGACCTATTTTCAAGGTCAACTATTTTTTTTTAAGTAATGTATTTTGCTTTAAAAGAAATTCTATGTTTTAATCCCAGAAATTTGTTGTTTTTGTTGCTGCATATCCTCAATAAGAATGTCCATCTGCTTTGAAGATTTTTCTTTAAAAGTATCCAGTTTCATATCCAATCTGTCTATTTTGGAAGTTAATTCTTAGATGTTGGTTAATAAAGATTGCAGTTAATTTTTAAAAGTTATGTCAGTATGTGACATTTTGGTGAAGCTCATGTTGTTGTCTGTTGAAAAAAGCTTCTTACTGCTGATTTGATAAGAAAATTAATAGTATCAAAAATAATTTTAATACTATCCAAGTATATGTTATAAAGAATCCAATGGTATAAAAATGTCCACTATTAGGATAGTATTTTTTAAAAATTCCTGTCAAAAATAATTTGAAAAGACAGAGCTGAAGTGAAAGGCTGCTACTCAGAGCTCATGCTCATGCACTTGTTTTTTGTATGGACTGTTTTTAGGTGTGTATTGAACATATTACACGCATTTACATTAGCCATTTGGATTGCTTGTTTTTTTCTAATTAAGTTTCATATATAAGCATGTAGACATTCATGTAGTAAGATCTTCATGATCATCTGAACCATCCAAGAGGATAGCATCCTGCAGGACATAAAATATGAAGAAAACAAGGAGACAAATATGAAGGTAAGGCTAAGGAACAACCAAATGTTTATATTAGGAAATTTCAAAAAAGTAGATCTTAATGCAGAAAGCAACCTTCCTTTGGAATTTAGCATAAAAAATAGCTGCAGCATTCAAGTGGATAGAGAATACAGAAGGAAATGATAGTGGCAAGGGTGGTGGTTAGAAGGAAGCAGGCCGCTTGTAAAGAAGGATCCACATTACCCTTAATGCTGTGGAAAAAGACATGTTAAGTTGTCTGAGTGATCTTTACCTTCATGTTCTGTTGTCATATGTTTTCTCCCTTTTTTAATTTCTCCAAGTCTTTTGGGTTTCTAATACCATGATGGGAATGGACCCCATTCCTAAGTCAAAGTACGATTAAAGTTCATGAAATTAGTATTATTTCAATCTTTGATGTCAACCAGAAGTGCTCTTCGCAGCACCCAAAATGTGCCCAGTAATGACTCCTTCTGCAATTTGTACGGGGGTTACATGTATTGGTAACATATCTAAATATGATTGTAGATTCTTTTTTATAAGACCCGTTGCTCCTACTACTATTGGAACTGTCTGGGTATTTGATATTTTATGACTCCATGCCTTTCAGTATGCAAGACACTGTAGTCACTGAGTGTGGTAATTTCAATGATCAATGCTGCTTTTGTATTCTTTTCATGGACCACTATATCCATTTTTCTAGCATCTATCTTTTGAACTGTTGGTAATGGATGGCCCCATGTGATGTAAACTTCATCATGTTCTATGATGCTTTGTGGCTCATGTTTCCAGTCTTTTTCAGCCACTTCAATACCATAATGTTTGCACAATCCCCAGTGCAACAATCTTGCCACATTATTATGCCTTTCAGTGTACAGTCCTTCTGCCATTAGTATGTCACAACCAGCAACGAGGTATGCAACTGTTTCCAATTTGGTTTTACAAAACCTACATTTGTCTGTTCCTCCCACATATTCAACGGACTTTGTAAATCAACAAATTCATCTCCTGGTTTATATTTGCCTCTCCTTAACCAGTCCTGCATTCGTTCCTGATCAACATGAGGTTCTTCCAGAAGATTTATATACTTGCAACTATATTTATGCATTTTCTACATTTCTTGCCTTCTCATCTGGTCCTTCACCTTATATTCTTTCTTTTGTTTTTTACACATTTAGTTGCTGCCTGATTTTTATCTACTTCTGGTTTGAGTTCCATTCCTGCTTGACACCAATATGGTTCTGCTAGATTAAGCAGAGAACTCCTCTTAAATTTATTCTCCTCATGTTTCAAAACTTTCACTGTGTTTGGGTCTTGTGAGGTCATCAGAAATGTGTGGAGTACCATGATTGCAGATGTAGACATGTAATCAATTTCAAGGTGGCCCATCCCTCCTCCAGAACGGGGAATATATAATCTTGGTATGCAGTGATTTTTATAAATCATTTGGTGAGCATGAAGCATCCTTCTTGTTTTCCTGTCCAATCTATCCAGCTTTTTTTAGGGTCAGTCAGTCACTTCAAAACTGTAATTTAGGACAGTAAGAGCAAATTGGTTTTAAGCTTGGATTTTGTTCCTAGATGTCAGTGCTGTTTTCTGGATTAATTTAAGTCTTCTAAAGTATTCCTTACAAAGTTTTTATTTGCATTTGTTCATATTTTATTGTTAATCCTTCATCAATTCCCAAATATTTATAAACCCTCTCTTGCTCAAGTTCTTTTATATCACATTCTTGTCTCAAACTGATGTTTTCTTAGTGCTGCAGTTTTCCTGCTTTAAAGATTGCTTTTGCACATTTATCAAGACCAAATAACATTCTTGTATAATCTGAAAAAGTTTTGGCAAGTTGCAGGTGTGGTTTTAGTTCCTCATCTTATGAGCTATACAGTTTTAAATCATTGACAAAGAGAAGATGAGAAGTCTTTATACTTTGTTGTTTTCTAGGAGCCAAATTATAGCCATGGCCTAAGTTGTTAAATAGACAGCTTAATAGACTAAGGGCGAGGCAGAATAGCAGCGGTGACAGAGAGTCACCCTGGAATATCCTTCTTTGAATTTGTATCCTGGAATAATAATTTGTCCTTTAACATGGCTTAATTGTAAAGTGGTCTGCCACTGTTTCCTGGTCACTATAATGTAGTCACCTATAATGTAGGGTGTATTTTATACATTTTTAAGCACTCTTTTATCTATAAATGTGGGATACTATCAAATGCTTTTTTATAGTCAGTCCATGCCATACTTAGATTATTCCCCTTTTTACATTTCTCCACTATGACTTTATTTAACAACAAATCATCCTTTGTTCCATATGACTTTCTTTTATTACCTTTTTGTTCTATTGCCATAATTGAGTTTTCTTCTAAATAACTATAAACTCTGATGGCATCAATTCCAGTGTATAGTTTATACGTAATCGGAAGGCAAGTTATTGGTCTTTAGTTTTTAGGGTAGCTTGCAGGTTCACTCTTAAATAGTAGCATTGTTTTTCCTGTTGCTAGCCAGGTTGGTATCTGTTCAGGATGTGCATATAAATAATTCTTACTCTTAGCTAAATCTTCGTGCAAAGATGTTAATAATTTTAACCAAATGTTAAGTACTGCATCTGGGCCTGGGGTTTTCAAATTGGAGGCTTTTCTTAACTTTGTTTCAATTTCTCTGGCTGTTACTTCATCACATTTCATATCTTGTAACTTTAAGCTTCTTATTCTTTCTTTTACTTCTTCTATCCATTTAGCATCTTTGTTATGTTCCACAGGATCTTCATAAATACTTCTCCAAAATGTATCAATTTCTTCTTTTTACCTTGTTTCCTAACTCTCTATAAAACTTTTTTGGTCATCAATAAATTGCTTATTTTGTTCTTTTCCTTTATATTTATCTGTGTATCTTCTAAGTTTTTCCACCTGTGCTGAGAATTTTAGCTTGCTCTTTGTGATAGTGCATGATAGATCCTGATTTGTTCTAATACTGTGCATTGCTTTTATTACGTCTATCTTTCTTAGTATTTTTGTTGATCTGTTCCCTCTTCTATACTCTTCTAACAGTGACACTTCTTGTCTTAACTGCTTTATAGTTTTCTCTGCTCGATACTTCCATGATGATATTTGAGTTCTCCCCTTCCTTTCTCTCATAGCCCTGTGTTCTTGTAGTAGAACTTTATCAGTTACTAATTTAGCTACACAGTAATATATCCTGTTTACTTCTGTTGTATTGCATGGATCTCTATGGACAGTCCTAATTACTGTGTTCATTTGTTTTATCAAACTTCTGACTTTTTTGGGTTTTATTGACCTTCTGCAGTCAATTTCTCTCATTGATCTTAATATGTCTATCTCTATTAAATCAAGCAACTCTTCTCTTGGCTCATTTTCTTCTAAACTGAGGGCACATTTTTTTATTTTCCATTTTCTGCAGGCATTCTACAGAAAGTTCTATAGCATCTTCCTGTGGCACATTATCTTCAGTTTCATCCTGTGCCATCAGTTGCTCTGTCATATGGGAACTCACTGGCCTATCACTCCTCAAGATTGACTCTGTGAGAGTTCCACAGTTTCCTGTTCCTTCCCTTGCTGTCCGGCTTCAGGTGAATGTTTATACTGGTTTCCTGTGGAAGGCTCGAAAATATCTTCATATGGCACCTGACCAGTTGAGTCCCATTCCACTGGTTTCCCTTTAATTTGGATATCCATTGCTCTATCCTGTTGTGGTGCTTTCTGAACTAGATTTTCTACACTGAATCCTTCACTTCGCAGGTACTCCATAACCTCAGTTTCTGTTTCTTTAACTTCTCCATGACTGATCTCCTTTTCTACTTTTTCTCTGTCTTCTTTTTTTTTTATATCTGGATTCATATGTTTCTGTGTCAAGTTTGTGATCTATTCATAGATCATACATCAGGACTCCAATTATATCGTATATGTGTTAATGCCAGGTATTTCAGGGTTTTTTTTCTTGCTTTGTCAATTTTCTTTAAGGATTCTGACTCTAACCATTTCAGATTTTTTTCTTATGCTTTCTTGATCCATCCATCCACAACCCCTTTTTTCTATTTTCCACATGGGGTCAGGTGTCACTTCAACTGTGACAATCATTTAGAGCCAAGGTTCACACTGCCAGGTAGCTAGCACTGCAGTGGTTCTTCTTCCATACCACTTGCATTCATTATTTGTACACTCACATGTCCATCCAGTTTAGAATGTCCTGTCCACCTAATGCTTGTCTTTGGAATGTGGGAGGAAACCAGAGCACCCATAGAAACCCCATACGAACACAGGGAGGACATGCAAACTCCACACAGAAGGCACCCCTGCTGAGAATTGAACCAGAGAATTTCTTGCTGTGAGGAAACAATGCTATCTGCTGCACCACTGTGCCACCATATGATCTACATATTTTTACACATACTTTTCTGCTTTCTTCACATTCTATATTAATTCCAATCCTTCATGCCGCTAGATGTGTTAAGCCTTTCAGAAAGTGCGCATGAAGTTATAGCTATACAACCACTGACTTCTCATTTTTACTTTAACAATTAGTGAACCAAAAAAACATATTTCTGGCAGTTCTCTGCTCCCGAGACAACATTAAGGGGAATACATGCTAACAATGCCTTTGTTTTATTATAGTGAGGACACCTGTGGCATCATTTATCACTGAAATTCCACTCAAAGTTCAGAGAGTTTAGCTCTGACCAAATAAAACTTCAGACACATTTTCATACTCCTGTTCCATTGTTTGTTAACAGGATATAATCCAATGCATGGCTATTTAGTATTTTTGGAAATGTACCAATGTTTTTGATTTAGTGGCATTTAAGTTGATACACAAAGCATTCTCTATATCTGTTTTTTTCTGATGTGATATGAATGAAGATTCCTCTGGGGAACTTAAGACTTTTGCAAAGGTATTGTGAATCTGATGCATTTTCTTTACTTTATGAGCGTAATCTCTTTGTTTCAGTGAAGAGGAAGCTATACTACAGAAGAAGTGGCTGTTTGCAGATTAAACAATGCACTTGAAATGAGATCTCTGTCATCAATGCTTTTTTGTCCTAGGTCCACTAGTTCTGCTATCTTTGTTTCTTTTGGATTACCTATTGTAAATGACTCTTGGCTAACTGTGACAGAATAGCTGGACATTGTACTGACCTCTTTCTACCATTTGCAAAGCACACAATCCTTTCTCTAGGACCCCATCCAAGGTGCACTTATCTGTATTCTTGCTGGATAAGATAAAAGAAGTTCTTACATATTTAGTGCATTTCAGAGTTGAAGTGTTATCATCTAGCTGAAAGTCTGCAAAAAATGCTTCTGTATGCCCTACTGTACACTTTAGTTCTTCTGCCTAGCCGCTCTGATGGATGTTCAGAAGGATGTTTCTGCAATCCTACAAACTCTGTTCAGTTTCACAGAGTAACTACAGTACCAGCCAATATTTCACATGCCCCTGTGAGGGTCACTTTGAGCCATAACTATATTAGGCAACTTTGGGCAAGTAAATTGCTCATCTTTCCTGTACTTGACTTTTTGCCTATTCAGTTAAAAAATATGTCTTTTGCAGGCAATATAAATTTTAGGATACATGGAATCTGGACACCTGACTGAAGGCTGATTGTGTATATTATAATTTTCCCTTCCTGTGACACTAACTTTAATCAAAGCTTTGCAAACAGTGGCTGAGTATCATTACCATTGTATTATAGGTATTAGATGGCTAAAAGCCTGTAACCAACCCCCCTCGCGCACACACACACACACACACACACACACACACACACACACACACACACACACACACACACACACACACACACACATGCACACACACACACATTCACACTCACACTCTTCAGAACTACCAAATCATTAACTAACATCAATGCTGGCATTCTTAGCTGCGGTGGTGCAGCGGTTAGCATTGTCGTCTGACAGCAAGAGGTTCTCCCATTCGATTCTCGGCTGGAGTGCCTTCTCTGTGGAGTCTGCATGTCCTCCCCATGGTCGAGTGACGTTAAAGACATGCAGGTAGGTGCGTGCATGAATGGGCGTGCCTTCTTTGAAGGGTGGGCATCGGGCTGGCAACTCGGCACCATAAAAATCCACTGCCAATCATTAGCATATGGGAGTTACGCTGTGGTGACCCCTAACCAGGAAAAGCTGAAAGATTAATGCTGGCATTTTTACTTGAGTGGTTTTGAAAAAGCTGGCCACAATTTTTGCAGTGCCAGTTTCTAATTCTCTTGAAGTTTGGTGCCTTCTTTGTTAAGTAAGGTACCTTGTGTGGTAATGAAGTTGTCTTACAGTAAGAAATGCCTTCTTAATTTCTTTAATAATAATTTACTTTTCACATTTCTTTGTAATTATTGTCTTCTGTGTCCTGTCAATAAAGTTGCATTAAAAGTAGTCCCAATTCTATTTCTGGGATTTCTCTCTACTCCGAAATCAATTTGTGACAATCCTTGTGACTGTGAAACAGAATCAGCTATAAAACTGATATGTACTTCAAAATGTAGAGCGTGACTTAATATTAATTTAATCAAAAGAGTATTATTTTCTAGACAATACAGAAATGAGCTATGAACAAACTGTTTTACTATAGGCTATTGAATATTAAACTGCCAGTGAATGGAAGCACCAGACTGTGATCCATGGAAAAATTGTTAATAAACAAAATGTAAGTATTTTTTGCAGGGGGCAAGTTACCCCCCCCAACTTATATATACAACCTTTCAAAGTTATGCTCATCTCACAGTGCAGCACACATACTACAGAAGAGCATCAAAAGCAGTTAATAGCTTTGAAAGCTGAATTACATTTTATGCTGGCACACACACATGCACACACGCACACACGCACACACGCACACGCACACACGCACACACACACACACACACACACACACACACACACACACACACACACACACACACACACACACACACACACACACACACACGTGTGTGCCAGAATGAAGTGTCTAACAGTTTTTAAAGATATTAGTGGATCTGAGGTACACCACTTCTGGCCACTGCCTGTGTGACAGTGGTGTCTTACAGTTTTCAAAGTTGTAAAACGTTTTTGTGCTCCTACAATTTTTCTCCTAGTGATTGGTAGTACATCAGAGCAGCTAAGGCTCCATGTACTATAAACAGGATCAGGTTTCTCCAGTCATAACAAACTAGTTACATGTTCTTGAAATGGATGTCAAGTTTCACCTCTCAAACTTTAATTTGCTTCACTCTTGAGGGGAATTTCAGTAAATACCACGGGGTCATTTATATCTATTTGTTATACTTACAAAACTGAATTTTCTCTGTCATTTGAGTATTTTGATTAATACAAATTAACATTAAAGAAAATTATATTACTGTGCTGACATAATGAAATACATGCAGGTCATCATATTTATATGGATAGGGATGGACATAAAGAAATTGACAATTTTGAACATGTATAACCAAATTGCTATCACTGCACACTAATATAATGCCAATAACATTCTTAATGTCTGTAATCCAAGCATTTAACTTTATATTTATGTCTTTTTATTTTATCTGCTTGAGTGTGATACTCCCTTTGTACTTATTTCAGCTCCTGGCTGAAAAGGGTCAACTTGGATCAGCCTGCCCATCTGGTCAATAAATGCACAATCAAAAAATAAATAACCTAGAAAATGTAGTCCTGATGCCTGCATAGTTTTCATTACCTATTTTCTTGGCATGCAGTGTTAAATGAAATCCTTGAAACTCAAAACTATTTTAAATAATATTTAGAATTATTCAAGTCACTGTAATATTAGCAGTCACCACAGAGGGATTTCATTGCAAAGTAAGCATGATATTTTGTGTTAATAAAAAGCAATGTAATTTTTAGAATAGCAAAGAAAGTTAGGAATGTGGCCTGCAGTGAGGTAAAGGCTTGGTTCACTGGTGAAAGCTACATATATGCAGGCTGGTTTTACTGTGGTTAAAAATATGTCAACATTCATGGAAATGTGCCAGCATGCGTACTCAGACAGACAGGTAGTACCAAATGAGAACTCACTGCTTAAATGTTCTAGATTGTAGACTAAAGTTTTAGATAAGGGAGCACATTGTGCACAGCTGGACATACAAGGCAGAGAATAATTCTATCTCTAATAGAAATGCTTCATTCCTGTTGGTATTACATTCTCATGACAAAAAACAGGACACCAGCCTGTAACCTTGAAGACATGACAGGAATATGGTCACATAATTTGTACCAGGACAGGAGTCACAGATTGTGTCATTGCTGTTCTTGATAACTTTCAAAAATAAACAAAATGCATATTTCCCAATCTGGAGAATATTTAAGGTAACTCAGTGGAAGACTGTGATATTATTGTTACTCTGATATTAGACACTGAATATAAACAACTTGTATATTACCTTGTTCAGTACAAAGAAATGTCTGTAAGACAACCTTTCAAAAAAAAAAATCAAGATTCATTATAGATTAATACAGCTGAGATTCTGTAAAATTGCCAGATGACAAAAATGAATTAGCCTTCAAGATGTATAAGCGAGATCTTAACATTTCATAATGCAACATTCATGTGGAAATAATCAAGGTGAAAAGCTGCTGTCTATTTTGTTAACCAAGTAAGATTATGTCAGTTAATGGTTTTGCTAAACCTTCATACCCTGACAGACTGGATTCAAAATCCACCTTTACACAAGATTGAAATGTAATGAATTCAGATATGCTTGCTTTATTTTCAAATCACACTCAGTGCTGCTAACCATCTGGAGAGCACATGCAGGTATCATAGTGTGTGTGTGTGTGTGTGTGTGTGTGTGTGTGTGTGTGTGTGTGTGTGTGTGTGTGTGTGTGTGTGTGTGTGTATCCATGCATTTGTGTGTACTTATGTATACTTTCTTCTTTTTTGCTATGATCTGAGGTTAGCTATCAGCATAGTACTAAAAACCTCGTTAGTACATGCACAGTAAAGAACTGCAGCGGGATCTGCAGTTTTATGTGCGCTACTACTTTAAGGATGTGATCACATATACTGCCTCTCTGCTGGCTGTAATGTTCTAAGAATATGCCAGGCATCATTCACCCGAGATATATATATATATATATATATATATATATATATATATATATATATATATATATATATATATATATATATATATATATATATATATATATATATATACACACACACACACACACACACACACACACACACACACACACACACACACACACACACACACACACACACACACATATATATATATATATATATATATATATATGCATGTATGTATATGCTGAAATGAAATAGTAATTTAGGAAATGTTAGCATTTAGGAAAGGTACAGAAGGAGGAGGAGGAAACTTGCTAAAGTTTCAAATCCTGATATAACTTAAATTACATTGAATGCATTACAGACATCAAGATTTGGCAGGTGAAAACTCTACTCAGAATGTTGCCTTTGAACAATAACATAGGGAAAAGCACCAAATGTTTCTGAAATATGTCAGAGCTCATCAGATTTGCCAGTTGTACACTTCTAGTGCATCATAATGAACACCTCATTACATGTTTGCATCATTGAAAGTATTCTTAAAAATGTATTTGGAGCATACACAGTAACCTGAGTTACTTATATATATATGTGCACTTTCTTGTTCCACAATATGTTTTTACTTTATTTATTTTTTGCTTGTTAACCAGGTTAATAGGCTGCTACAAGGCCCTTTTCAGCCTCTGCCTGGGTCATACAGCAAATGACAGGAATAACATATGCAAAGGTTCATAGGTTCATAGGTTCATAGGTTGATACTAGGCTATCTGCCCTAGGGTATTTATAAGCCTAGCCAGAGTGTGTTTGGCTTTCGCCACCCTTTTTAGATTAGTTGACTGTGTCTCTGTATAGTAGGTCACAGAAGGTAGCCCTTTTAAGGTTAGTTTACTGTACCTCTGTCAAGCAGGGACACAGAAGAGATCCCAGGGGTAAACGTACGATCTCCCATCCACTCATCAAGGTTTCTCTTGAAGAGGGTCAGTGAGGGGCTCTGCCTAACATGGATTGGGATTTTGTTCCAGAGTGAGGGGAGCCTCTGGGATATGAATCTGTCCCTCCAGCATGTCCTATTTATTTCTGTGCTGAGGTTCAAGTCCCTGGAGTGTGTAGCTCTAAGAGATTTAGATTTCCTGAGGTGAAGCATGTCCATTAATTCTGGGTTGGACATGGCTTTATACGTCAGACACAGATCGCCTCTGAGTAGGCGGTATGCAACTGAGTAGAGCTGGAGTTTCTTTAGCCGAACTGCATAGGGCATCTGTTTGAGCCCCTTGATCCTCTTGGTGAGATACTTTTGGGGTCTTTCCAGTTACTGCAGGTGTCGGGTAAGGTACATCCCAAATGGGGCATTGTATTCAATTATGGGCCTGATAAGTGATGAGTAGAGGGGCACAATGACCTCTCTTGATCTAGATGTGAACCCTTTCATGATAAGGTGGGCTATATAGAAGGTCTTTCTAACCACTTTGGCAACGTGATTGTCAAAGGAGAGATTGCTATCTACTTGAGTCCCCAAGTCCCTAATTACTTCTTCCGTACTTAATAGATTACCACCTATGTGGCAATTTGTGGGCACTTTGTTTTTCCCAAAGGGGATGACGATGCACTTTTTGGCATTTAGCTTTAGGCCATGGCTCTGGCACCAGTTATCCATCTCTGTGAGACCCTTTTGGAGGATGCTTGTGTCATCCGGAGAGTCGATTACAGCACCCAGTTTGCAGTCATCTGCGAACTTGGTTAGCCATAGTCCACCCATGTTAGCCTGTACCTCAGAGAAATATATACTGAACAAGAGAGGTCCCAGGACTGAGCCTTGTGGGACACCACTTGTAACTGGTTTAGAGTCTGACATGGCACCTGCTATTCTGACCATGTGGGTAAAGCACAGTATAACAGGGAATACACTAACAGTGTTTCATAAAAGTGGGGCAACTTCTTTCTCCTTCAGTCTGCAGTGACCTCATAGTTGATTAGGTAAAAGTAGGAGGCTGTAGAAAGCATAGCCTGTTACATAAGACATGTAGAGAACTCTACTGCTACCATAATAAATACTGTTAACTGCATTAGCCATAAGTGGTTATGTATTATGTTTGTGTCTGACCTTTTTGTTTTTCAGTGCATATGTCTCACTTATGTTGTAACTGAATAAGAGTTTTTTTGAGTAACCTATGGTGCTATTCAATATGCTAAAATAAGTGACCAAAGATAATTAACAAATGACATGTTTAGATCAGTCTTGTAACTATCTGTGCATGAGCATTCTGGTGACTGTGGCTTACAACCACTATATAATATTGTAATGAAAAATATAAACCAGTCATCTAAGTATAAAAACTTAAGAATGAATCTAATCTTAGTATCCTGAGACAGTTCTGAAACTCCCATGTATGGAAACTCTTATCAGTTTTATCTCACAAGGAAAATCAAAAGTGTAGGAGCGTGAAGCAAAGCTATAACTACAGTGGGGCAAAGAGACAGCTGCCTGGGCATAAGGTTTTACAGGGTATGATCCGCAGGTGCTGGTGAGGCAGGACTGTTATTATTAGCATTGCTCTGATAAATGAATGCTGATAGTGTATTTGTGGCTGAAGTACTGAAGTGCTTACAGTATTGTGTAATTTAACTACAGATGCTACAGTTTCACAGGAGAAGAGGTTTTCTTTTTTGTCTTCACCTTTGAGAAAGACCTTTTTTTTTTTGCTTCTCAATTTCAAGTTGAGGGAGGTGACAAATCAAAGGAAAGCACAGGGTGCCAGATGACCTAACTATATTACTGGCATGAAAGCATGGGGACATACAGAGCTGCCTCATAGACAGGGGTCAGAAGCTGTGTCTCTCTGATGAACAAATGGTTTTAAAATCTGTTTAGACACTTCACTCTGCTACACTTTTGTGTGACAGAGTGGTGTAGTAAAACGTTTTAAAGCTGCTTTATTTTCTCACTACTGTTCACTAGTGGCTAACACTGGCTTCTGTTATGCTTTTATGTCAGAAAGGTGTTCAACAAAGTCGTATTGTCTTATATCAAAAAGGTGTTTAGCAAAGATGCATTTTGACAAAATTTGAAGTGTAGTCCCACCATTCTATATACTATAAATGTATGTATTTATGTAAACCTGATCAATTTTTGTTGAGTTTACTGAAGAAGCTTTCATTAAAACTGACATTTTCGACTTCTATTCACTGATGGTATATTCAGTTGATTTATAATAAAAACTAAGTGTTCTTTGCAGGAGTTGCTCCCCCTGTACCCCCTCACCACCACCACACACATGCACCCTACCCAGTAACTATAAATCTGTACAACAGTAGGGAAAATGAAGAATTTCCTTAACCCCAATGTTCACCAGTCTTGCACTAATACACACACACTCTCTGACTCACTGAAAGCACAGACACACACACACACACACACACACACACACACACACACACACACACACACACACACACACACACGTGCGTGCACACACACACACACACACACACACACACACACACACACACACACACACGTGCATGCACACACACACACACACACACACACACACACACACACACACACACACACACACACACACACACACACACACACACACACACAGACACACATGCACGCCCGTGCACACACACACACACACACACACACACACACACACACACACACACACACACACACACACACATGCTTTCATCAGCCAAAAAGATTGGAAAAGTTATCTTCCTAAGGAGCAGACCATTTTGGACAACCTATGCCAAGCTGGCCTTACAGCAAACCTAGCCAATGGCAAATTAGTCATGGCATATGCCCACTGTAGAAAACCACAAAAAATGGTGGTGCAGTATGGAACATCTCAGACCCACTACAAAAAGTGAAGGCTTTCATGGGCTTGGCAAACTATTTCCATGTTTTTCCTAGATTTTGCATCTATTGCCTCTCCCCTGACAGACCTAACCAAGGGTAGAGTTCTGTTAAATGTCAACTGGACAGATGCCACAGAAAAGCATTTAAGAAATTTGAAGGGCATGCTGTGCTCAGAGCCTATATATGTAGCTCCAGACTTCTCTAAAATATTGATTATTTTTACTGATAGCATTGGGGTAGGGATTGAGGTAGTCTTGTCACAAAATGTAGAAGCAGATGAACACCCCATTTACTATATTATCTGGAAGCTCAACAGCACTAAAAGATGCAACTCACTGAATGAAAGAGAATGTTTGGTGATTAAATGGACCCTCGATACACTGAAATATTAGCATTTAAACAGAGAATTTACATTAAATGCAGATGACATCTCATTCCAGTTGCTCGATAGTCAAAGGGATGGCAATGATAAACTTTCCCAGTTGATGTTTTTCCCTGCATCCCCTTAATTGTAAGCCTCTCTATCATGCAAAAACACAGCCTCCTGCAACTGAATAAGTTGTCTTAGGCTTACACCCTCTGATGAAGCTACAACAGGTGGTTCTATGCTGGGGGTCATGTAGCATGGTAAATACACCTGGAAAATATACAGAGAGGTTTTAAACTAAAACTGAAGTCACCTTTCGAAGCAGGTCTGTGAAGAAAAGTATTTTTTTTTCTCCCAGGCATGGGACATAATATATATACATATATAGAGAGAGAGACAGCTAGACACAGAGAGATCATTTGGTTTTTGCAAATGGAGGTTTGTGGAATGTGATTGTGTATTGTGTAAATGAGTGACTGCCAGTATGTGCAAGTGCAGAATTGTGTGTGTGTGTTAATTAAAAAAATAAAATAAAATATGCATATGTATATATATATATATATATATATATATATATATTTATATATATATATATATATATATATATATATATATATATATATATATATGTGTATGTATATATATATATATATATATATATATATATATATATATATATATATATATATATAGATATATATATACATATATACATATATACATATATATATATATATATATATATATATATATATATATCTGCGTGTGTGTGTCTTTTCTGTGTGTGATCAGGTTATGCGTATAGTTTGGTGGGAGTTGAAGGTTTTAGTAGGTGAGACAGGCATTGATTGTCTTGTTTATTATTATTTTTTTTTAAGTATCAGCGGTTCAGATTTTTTTTTTTGTAATGAAGGAATGGGAATGCCAAGGTGACCTGTAGTGATGTATGTGTGCTTTTGTTTAATGTGCACCCTGTTAAAGTGTAAGTGCTGTGTTGTGCATAGGTTCATAGATTCATAAGTGGTTAATAAACTAATGGCCCTAGGGTCTTTACAAGCCTAGCTGTGTAATAACCCGAGTACCTTTATTGACCATAGTTAGATGGTCATTGTTAGCAGAGCAATTCTGTGATCAGCACTGACTATCCCTTTCCATGAGCGACATAGGTACCATCCTAGGGGTGAATTTACAGTCACCCATCCACTTGTCAAGGCTGTGCTTGAATAAGGTCATTAAGGAGCTCTGCTTCAAATGGAGTGGGAGCTTATTCCAGAGGAGCAGCAATCGCTGTGGGATATATCTGTCGCTCCAGCATGTTGTCTTAATGTCACTGACTAGGTTGAGATCCCTGGAGTGAGTTATTCTTGTCCCATTTGATTTGCAGATGGGCAGCATTTCCATTAGGGGAGGGTCTGGGACTGCTCTATAGGCCAGGCATAGGTCGCCTCTCAGCAGCCTGTATGATACAGAGTACAATCACAGGGCTTTCAGTCTTTCCATGTATGTCATGTTTTGGAGGCCCTGGATTCTCTTGGTAAGAAACCTCTGTAGTCTCTTCAGTTGCTGCAGGTGTTTGGTGAGGTACATACAGAAGTGAAATTTGTACTCAATTAGTGGTCTGATAAGGATTGAGTACAGTGGAGCTATAACCTCCCTAGTCTTGGATGTGATGCCCTTATTTATGAGATGCACAATGTAGAATGCTTTTCTTGCCACTAGACACATGGTGATAGAAGTTTAGATTTGCTTTCAACCTGTGTTCCCAAGTCTCGCACCACTGAATTTGAGCTTAGAGAGGTGCTTTCTTTATCATAATTAGCAGGAGCTGCATCTTTGCCAAAGGTGATAATGTGGCATTTTTTGCATTAAGTTTTAATCTATGAGTTTGGCACCAGTCATTTGTTTGTGTCAGCTCTTTCAGTAACATGTTAACATCATTGGGGTTTGGTAGGTGTGTGTGAGAGAATATGTATTTTGTATAGGTTCATAGGCTCATAGGTTAGTACTAGGTTGGTTGCCCTTCTGGGCTATTTTAAAAGTAGCCAATTTCCCTCAAAACCAAGAATCAAACCACTTACCTTGTGTCTGTATGCCAAATACCCATCTTAATGGGTTCAAGCCAGATTGCAGTGCAGAAAGGACTGGGAATATACCCTTTCCCCAATGTAATGCAATCTCAGAGATGGTATATAGAAAACAGAGAGGAGCAAGAGATGAAGCGAGGGGTGGGGGTTGCAAGGGGGCTTTCCTCCCTGCAAAATGTTTTTTGGTTTTAGTTTTTTTAGGGATTTTTTGTTAATGTCAATGTTGTGTGGGTAACTGATCTGCACAGTTGGGATTTCATGTAGTTGTGGAGTTTTGTTAGGTAATGCAGTGTTCACTGTTTTAGTGTGTCAATGTTTGCTCTTGTACAGTTAAATAGACAGATAGAATGATAGCTAGAAATAAATCTAGGTACATAGATATAGATGTAGATGTAGATATAGATATAGATGTGAATATAGATATAGATATTCAATATGTATATGATTGATTTATTACAGTTCATTGAGGCATTTCCCTCTATTATGCAATTTTTTGTGCATGTTTCATCAAAACTGCAGCTACTTGTATGGAGTGAGCTAGAAGTGCAGTGTTGTGTGTGTGTTTTTTTAATTAACCAAAAGAAAAGTCTGTCAGCATTCAAATCAACAATCATAAGCCATCAACTGCAACCATCATAAAAATAAAATGAAATGAAAATAAACCAATCACAAAAACAAATCTAGTGGAGCACCAAGTGGACACATGGATGCAGCACCTCATCAAACAAGAACCTTTTAGCGTGCCTCAAAGAGCTAGGCAATCCCTGAGAAAAGAACAGCAGGACATTTTGGGACTTGGGTTAATCCAAGAATACCTGGGTCTCTTCAGGGGTGCTGGTGCCATGGTGGTATAGAAATCTGAATGGTCATACAGTGTCAGATGCTTATTATATGCCCAGGACAGATGAAGCCTTGGAGCAGCTAGGTGGGGCTAAGAATCTACCCACTACTGACTTGATGATGGGCTAAAGCAGACATGTTTGACACCTGCTGCCAAGGACTCATCAGCATTCATGAAGCCTTTTGCATTATTTGTGTTAAATAAAATGTCCTTTGAGATGAAGAATTCCCTAATAACTTTCCAGAGGCCAATAAATTGCATCCTAATAAGAGCAAGAGATTATATCCTTGTTTACCTTGTTGGTATTTCCTTCAACAGCCAGGATTCAAGTATGGCCTACCACTTTTACCAAGAAGCAGGCGAGATCATTCTTAGTGACAGCAGGGTACTATGAGAAGTGCTGTCACTCGTCTTGTGTATATTCAATAAGACAAAGTGGTTGGGTGTTCATTTAAGTAGTTAATTACACACAGACACATCAGGATTCGGATTGGTAACATTAAACTAAACGAAGTAACTGACTAGTACACACATGCATGCTTACACCTCGGCTGCTCACTACAAAATGGCACTCTAGCTTTCACATGCTCAGTACTTATATGTGCATGCACATAGACTGGAGAACATAAACACTCCGAGCTACATCCTGCATGTTTGAGTAGTTGGTCATACAAATAGACAATGACAATCATATGAGCATGCAAATTTTACAAATATGTACAAATAAAAATCATGTCCAGGTTGCTGTGTATTTGGGATTAGGGTTTGAGATATGACCTTGTAATGTAATAACTAGAACTGGGTTTAGCAACAGGGCAGTCACTGAGGAATGTTCTTCTTGAGGACTTTCGGGGATACTTTCAGGAAAAGAAACAGGCAATGAAATGTTCTCTGGAACCAGAACATTGGACAAATCACTCTGAGAATTAGAGTCTTTGTTACAAGCAAAATGTTGCAACACTGGCTCAGACACTAGCAGTAAATGTTTCAAATTCTGCCTGAATTCTATGCCTTGTGACCATAATGTACGATCTTGGTTCTTCACACAAATGTTTCACAAGTCCTATTCGATCAAATCCTTTTGCTGTCTGCATCCTCATTATCTCTCCTTATTTTAATAGATTCAGAGGTTTGCTGGTTTTATAATAGTAAGTCTTTTGGGACAAACGCTTCTTTAGGAGTTCGGTTTTTACTGCTTTGTTGTTTTTAGCACTTGGAACTAACAAATTCTTACTGATTGGCAGTGTGGTTCTGGTTTGTCTCAACATTAACCTTTGGGCAGGTGAACCAAAAAGATTGTTGCGAGGTATGTTTCTGAGATTTAGCAGCTTTAGAAAAACATCAGTATTTTCATGTTTAGACTTTTCCAACAGCTGTTTTGCACTTTGAACTGCATGTTCTGCCAAACCATTTGATTGTGGGTATTCAGGACTAGTCATGACATGAACAAAGTCCCACATTTCAGCGATTCTCTTGAACTGCTGACTTGTAAAGTGTGCGCCATTGTCAGAAATGACTTTGTGCAGACTACCATGGACAGAAAAATGTCTCTTCAACATAGCAATGACAGTATTGGTCATCAGGTTAGGAAGTAGGTCAATCTTGAACCAATTTGAATAAGAGTTTACTAATAATAAGTAATACTGACCATTCCATTCGAAAATGTCTGTAGCTACTACTGACCAAGGAAGTTTTGGCTTATCTGAAGTGGTTCTTTTTGTTGATGCAGTTTAGTACTATTACAAACATAACAAGCTGAAAGTTCTTTCTCAATATCTCTTGACATAGAAGGCCAAAATACTAGTCCTCTCACCCTTCTTTTGGTATAATCAGTTCCTGGGTGGCCATGATGCAAGATCTTAATATACTTTTGTTGCAAAGATTTTGGAACAAGCACTTTTGGACCTTTCATGATGATACCATCTTCCATCAAAATCTCATATCTGTAAGGAAACTACTGCTGCACATCTGGTGGTAAACAAGATTGCTTTGATAGCCATCCTTGACTGATAAAGTGGTTGAGCTTCTGGAGAATTGGATCTGAAGCTGTGTGAGTTCTAAGCTCATCAAGACATGTGGAAGAAAAATTTCTCACTTCCATGACTGCAAAATGAAGTTTCTCATTTTGAAGCTGTTCAGTGGGTTTTCTGGGTGATCTGGATAAAGTATCAGCAAGAGCAAGATAAAGAAGGTTGTCTTTTGTGTAAACCAAGTGAAAATTGTACTTTTGCAATTTCAACCTCATGTGCTGCAATTACGCAGGAGCTGTGTGCATTGGCTTTTTCAAAGTAGTGACCAAAGGTTGGTGGTCTGTCTCAGTTTGAATAGGTCAGCCATAAATATAATCATGGAACTTCGAACATGCAAACACAATTGCCAAGAGCTCTTTCTGTATCTGAGCATACTGCATTTCAGTTTGGGTTAGGGTTCTAGATGCATAAGCTACTTCTCTGTCCTCTTGAAGAATGACTGAACCAGGACCATCACAGGAAAGAGTTACGGTTTGTGAACATCATAATATCTTAAAGTGGGTGGACTGGCAATTCTCTATTTCAGGACGTCAAATGCTCTTTGGTGTTGTTCTGACCAGGACCAAGTTACGTCTTTACATGTCAGCTCTCTTATCAGTGCTGAAAGTGTGCTCAAATCTGGAATGAACATGACCAAATAGCTGACCATGCCAAAAAAACATTGTAAGGAGGTCACATTGTCTGGAGCTGGGATCTCAAGAATTGCAGTTTGCTTGGAAGGATCTGGTTGTAAGCCTGCACTGGTAAATAAATGACCCACGAAAGTAACTTCTTGTAGCCTGAATTTGCATTTCTGAGGATTCAGCATAAGATTCACCTCATGATCATGTTCTAGAACTTTCTTGAGGTTTCTATCATGTTTGACTTCACCATTGCCTCCTACAAGAATATCATCCACTATAAAATCACATGGATAGCCAGAAAAAATTGCTCCATTGCATGTTGAAAGACTTCACTGGCAGAATTTATCCCAAATAGCATTCTCAAAAATTTGTACCTTCCAAATAGTGTAATAAAAGTGGTTAGCAAGGAAGATTTAAGGTCAAGCAAAATTTGCCAAAAATAAATTTTTGCATCTAAGATAGAAAAACCAGTGGCATTTGGCATAAGAGCAGCAACTTCTTTTGACTGTACACATGGGATGATGAGGTCATTCAAGGGCTTTGTTCAAGTCTCTTGGGTCAATACATATTCTAATATCATCTGAACTTTTCTTATGACATACTACCATGGAGGATACCCATTCACTTGTTTCTTCTACTGGACAAATTACACCTAGGTGTACGATTCTGTCTAGCTCAGCTTTGACTCTGTCTTGCAAGGCTACTGGAACTTTCTTTACTGGTTTGATGACTGGGCTTACTTCAGGGTCTAACTTCATGGAGTAGACAACTGGGAGTTTGCCTAACTTGTCTTTGAAAAGATCAGAATCAGAAAAAAATAGTTTGTGCAATATTTTCATTGCTACACATGCTTACATGGTGGACTTCTGCATTAAATGAAAGCAGTGCCATTTTCAAACTGTCTCTAAGGCCTAACAATGACTGTACGTGCCTCTTGACTACATAAAATTGCAAGTCATAGCTGTTCCTAGCAGAATAACCTGAAAGTACTACTGACACTTCAGTTTGAATTTCTTTACTACCATAAGCAACAAGCTTCGCACACTTTGCCAGAGCAAGCTTCTCACCAGAACTTACTTTGGGAAACATTTCTGCTGACATAACATTGCACTTTGAACCAGTATCAACTTTGAGCTCTACAGGTCCCCCATTAATCAGAACAATATAAAATACTTCATTCTTTGCCCACAACTACTGCATTGACTGTTTCACCAAGCACCATCAACATAAAAAATATGGTTGCAGCTTTCTAGTTGATTGACTTGCCTCTTTGAATGCTCTCTTTTAATAAAAGAATGAGGCTTGTTTGATTTATAAACAATTTTAAAATGATTCCACTTTTTACATTTGTGGCACTACTGACCAAAAGATAAGCACTTTTCTCTTTTAGGCTCATGATTACCACCATAATTATGACAGTTGACTATGAAACTACATGGGGGCACATTCTTTGATTTTACTGAGTCACCCCTCTGCTTCAGTGAGCATGCTCTGGATTTTACTGGGGCTGCTCTGGAATTTGCTAGAAAGGCTTTGGGTTTTACTGAAGCTGCCCCACCCTTGGATCTGTATGTTTTAACCAATTGATGTAAACTATCAACATTGGCACTCTTGTAGTGTCTTCCAGTGCTAATCTCATTTGTAAGCATATTTGTGTGCATTTTTGTGAGCTCATATATCTGAAAAATCTCTATGCCCTTATTGAAAGTTAAATCACTGTCATGAAGCAAAATCTTTCACACTGTATCATCATTAATACCACACACACACACACATGTCTCTTAAATCACCAAATCTGCACTTTTTTGCCGTGTTTCTCAAGTCAGTTATATATGCTGCAGAAGTTTCACCAGGCTATTGATCTCTTATGTAAAATATGTGCCTTTCCATTGTAATGCTCCTTTGGGGGTTACACATTTCTCTAAATTTATGTTTTAAGCACTCATGGTCTTCCCAGGTTTTGGCCAGTACCACTTTATGGCAGTCTTCCCCCTCCCCTGCATACACAGCTGGGGCATACTCAAATGAATGTTTCCTTTCAGTGGTTTTTGAACCAGCTAAATTAAGCAGAATAAATGCCTTTGTACGTGTGTCTGTGTCAGAAAAAGCAGCCTGTATGAAAATATTGTACTCTTGCTCAAACACTCTCCAGTTTTCAGTAACATTATTATCAAAGTGTGCTCGCCCGCAAGTAAGTGCCTGCAATTGTTAAAGCTATTCCCAGATATTTGTTGTACACCTGGGTCAATAGGCATTTGTATGCTTTCCAACTGAAGTACTTAGCTAACTGTATGTAGTCTAGGGAACTAACTGAAGTAGTGACTGCTTTTACTTCAGAAACTGTTTGCTGTTACATATGCTGTTATGTTTACAATGGTCTAAGGGACTAACTGAGGCAGCGACTAATTTTACTAAATAAACTGTTTGCTGTTAAATATGTTGTTATGCTTACAATGGATTTTGGCTGGAGACTCAAGTAATGTAATCCTCCTTTACTGGTTTTGACTGTTTTGTGTACTTGCCTACAGTATCCTTTCCCTAGTTATTTGTAGAAGCTGCAACTGCACATATTCCATTTACTAAAGTAGTGTTTTAAGTCGCCAGAGATGGAAATGCTTGTTCCCTGTTGGCAAATGGCAAACTTCTTCAGCCTCTTTCGATCAGTGCTACTCTGTATTACTTAATATTACAGTCCTGCATAAATGTGTATTCTGTGTTATCTTCAAATGTGTTCTAACCAATTACTGCCTACTGCACTGCTGTTTTGAGAAATTATGACTGCATAAGTATGTGTTTTACTGTTACTATTATATGATTTCTGCCTATCTAATCAACTACAAGCCCTGAGGTCAGTGGGCCATACACTGTGATCAGTTGAACTTCTGTCTCTCTCAGTCATTACATGCTTTCTCCACAGACATCACAGATCCCCTTACAGCCTCTCTAGGTTCCTGTATACCTCTCCTACTAACACACATCCACACTCAGTCAGCTCACCCTTGCTCCTCTTACTTTACTGCTCACTGAGGTATTGTGTACTTTGCAGTAACTAGCCATATTTCTAACATCACTTATCTCTTTTTTACAGCACCCTTGGTCTGCCTGTGTCATCATAGCTGGGGTCCCTCCCCCAGCAACTGCAACATTGCCAAATTTCTCCCTACAGTTATTGCAAGCCAAGAAAAACACATTTTAATAAGGATACACATCAGACATGTCTGTATAGGTGACTGGATGTTTACAGTTCTTATTATCAGCAAATTTGGTTCTTTAATAGTTATGTTTTAAACATTGTGACTCGATGTTTACATTTCTTCTTATAGCAAAATTGGTACTTTTACTAGTTATTTTGTAAACATTGTTTCGCCAGCATACATACCTGCAAGAGCCCCACCCCACTCCAAGCAGCTATAGCTTCATCTCTCACCACTTGGTGGCACAACTAACAATATACTTGCTGCACCCTGTCCCAAATAAATATGCCTCCCCATTAGAAATTCTGTAAAGTAAGGCTAGTACTATTTACTTTGTGTATTTTGTCCCCAGATAGATTTGCCTTCCTTTGTTGATTTACTTACACACAAAGGCCATAAAAGTAGTGTTTCTGGAACTATCTGCTTATACTCCTACCTTTCTGTCTCTACCTCTTCCTTGCTTTCACTTGCCTTACAGCTCCAATGTTTGCACTTCTCATACTGATTGCTTTTCTTTCCACTCTTCCACTCAGGCTCACTCTGCTCCCCTACCCTACCCCCATTCTCACCCCACCTCTGCATCACCTAGCCTTATACAAACACTAACCACTCCCCTAACTTCCCCCAATCAACAATCACCTTACCTCCCATGGTCATACCACAATTAACCAATACACTATTTGTAACACTCATCCCTCCCCTCACACAACTTAATTGCAACTGTTCTTAATCACTCTACTCCATCCACACTACACCAACACCCCTCTGTCCCTACATCTTCTTTGTCACACCATCTAGCCAACCTAATATTTAAAAGAAAAATAATACATACCATGATCTTTCTCCTGCCCACAATCTATACCCTACTGCTATCTGCATACTATCTAACATCCTACACTCACCTACAGATACAGCATGTCCATAGCCCCACACTATATTATACTAATACTGTCCACTCCTCACTCTCCTACATTGCCATCTCCTCCCAACTCTACAACTCTACACACCTATTGCATACTTCCACTTCAAACATGTAGATGTCAGCAATACCACTAACCACTTCAGCAAACACCTTCACATACTCTCCAAACTGTCACACAAACATGCATGTGTATTATCACAGATTCTCTGTAGTGGTGATATATACCCCAATCCCGGGCCACGTACTGCGCAACATACCATCATGCCTACCACTCCACCTCTTCCTCAAATTAAAACGTCAGACTTTCTCATTCTTAACATGAACCTTAGAAACCTAGTTAACAAAATCACAGACTTTCATGCAGTCATTGCACAATACTCACCAGACATTCTTATAGCAGCAGAAACTTGGCTAAAACCCCATAGAACACCCAGACATACTCCCACAAGGTAATTGCATACACAGGTTAGACAGAATCAGGAAGATCCTGCAATCTTCTACAAAGATAACCTAAACATAAACTACCTGCCCATTATCAAATACCCTTATGATAACAACTTTGAAGTCCTAGTAACACGGCTCAGAATCAATCCAAAAAATATTACCATAATAGCCACTTTCATACCTC
Organism: Protopterus annectens; assembly: GCF_019279795.1. NCBI lineage: Eukaryota > Metazoa > Chordata > Ceratodontiformes > Protopteridae > Protopterus > Protopterus annectens. The sequence goes on from NC_056726.1 coordinate 242,199,980, forward strand.
CCACCAATATTCCCACTGCCATTGATGAACTCATAGCCTGGACAGCCTCAACCTACACCCACAAAACCATTATCACAGGCAACTTCAACTTAGACTGGAACACTTGCACTGGTGATAACCCCTCCACCTTCATAAATCTACATGGTTTCTACCAAACAATCCAGTTTCCCACTTGAATAGATAGACATAGCAAAAGGCAATCTATCTTAGACTGGTCACTTCTTAACAGTACCACCCACAACTATCTCACCGGATGCCTTCCAAACAATTTAAGTGACCATAGACCTAACTACTTAATCCGTCATCAGCTCAACCCACCCAGAACCATAGTTGTACGAAATACCAAAAACTTCTCCAATGAAGCAGTCTTAGACATGCTCAATAAATGTAACTGGACACCACTCCATCATCTCCAACTCAACTAGGCTGTAACATACTTCAGTGACACATTTCTAGCTATTATAAATAGCTTAGCACCAACTCATACACGTCGAGTTAAAATAAGAGATTGCCCTGGATATCAAAAGAAACCATTAGACTTCAAAAACTAAGGGACAAAACTTGGTTTCAATACAGGAAAACAAAATACATAAAACTCTGTTAGCATACCAGCAGCTCTGCAATCAAACAAAAAACAACTCAAACTAGACAAAAAAAAAACTATATTATACATCTATGCAAAAACAAATAAGAAAACAATCCCAAAAAGTTCTAGCAGGAAATTAACTCACTCCTCTACCCAGGTAAAGCCACAACCCCAGAACCAACAACCAGTAACCAAAGTGAGATTATTGCCTCACAAATCAACACCTACTTTATAAACATCATCCTCTCCTTAGTTACAGGGAACAATTCCACCCCATCATCTCTTCCACCTAATGTAGAAATTCACAACAACTCTTTTGAGCTCAAACCTGTCCCAACTAACACCATAAGAACGATGCTGAAAAAAACAGAACCATCTTCCTTAGCAGCTGACCAACTCTCCAATGAGTACCTCAAGCTTTCAGCTGATGCCATAGCTCTGCCTATCTCCATTCTAGTAAATATGTCTATAGCAGAACAATATGTCTGAAAATTATGGAAAATTTCCTATATCATTCCTCTACATAAAGGAGGAACATCAACAGAATTAAACAATTACAGACCCATAGCCATCCTTTCCCCTGTGTCAAAATTCTGGAAAAATGTATACATGTTCAATTACTACAATACCTGCTATCTCACAGCCTTATCTCACCCTCCCAACATGGTTTCAGACCAAAACACAGCACCACCACAGCCCTAATTAATTTCTCTAACACCACCAATGAACTCAGAAATTCAAATCAGCAAGTAGCATCAATCTTCCTAGACATGTCAAAAGCGTTCGACGCGGTCTCCCGTCAGAAGCTCCTTTATACTTTTGCCTCACTAAACCTATCAAAGACTTTCCTCTCCTGGTTCCTAAGCTATCTTTCTGACAGACAACAAGCAGTATGATGGAAATCCAAACTCTCACCACTACTGCCTGTCTCTGTCAGAGTCCCCCAAGGAGCCATACTAGGGCCCCTTTTTTCAACATCTTCTCTAGTGATCTGGCCTCATCCACAACACACACTAAAGTAATTCAGTATGCGGACGATTCATCTTGAATCTGCTCAGCAGATACCTTACAGGACCTCCAAATAGTAGCCCAACAAGCTTTTAATGATACAGAATCATATCTAAGTAAATCACAACTAATCTTCAACCCCAAAAAGATACAGTTAATGCTATTTACAAGTAGCAAATAATCATCGACCACCCCTCCTTTCACCATTCTCTCAGCAAACAACACAGTCATCCAACCAGTTGAGTATACAAAACTCCATGGCATGACAATCGACAATAAGCTCAGATTTGACCAACACATAGCCATTACAATTAAGAAAGTTCACATCAAACTTGGCTCACTGTACAGAAGCAAGCCATTCCTCACTGACAATACCAGACTAGTCATATCCAGAACATTCCTCCTCTCTACGCTCCTATATGCTTTCTCCCTCTTTACCAACTTAAAAAGATCAGATTTCATCAAACTGGAAACTTGCTACAACAAAATAGTCCGCTTTGCAGCCAACCTTCCCCACCAAACCCACCATTATATTGCTGTACATAAATTAAATTGGCTCGAGCTACTTAACCTTCTCCATCTCTACCAACTTAAATACACACACAATATCATCTTCCATCCTGACAATTGGCCATCCCTCAAGGGACTTGTTGTTCCCTCCTCATGCCCACGAAATCTAAGATCTGCAGACAGAAACTTTCTCACAGTACACAAAGCTAACAACACTCATGTTAAAGCCCTGTTCTCAAATCAAATAGCCAAATTATGGACCTCTGTACCCCAAACCCTCCAAAACACACCAGAATCTACCAATTTCAAACAACTACTATTTGAACATCTGTCCAAGAACTGGCATTGCTTCTGAGCCAAACCTGAGAAGATATCTATAACTCTCTCAACATACTGTCCACCCCTTACCTCATTTTCTCCCTCTCCTCAGTGTTATTACTGCTCAAAAAAAAAAAAAAATATATATATATATATATATATATATATACACACATAAATATATATATATATATATGGAATCCCATTTATTCATAACTATTATTTAATATGTACAGAGTACTAATTTTATTTTTCTCATAGTGATCTTTACTGAAATGCTTGTGTTTTTCTTTTTGAACCTGTATCTGCTACAAAACTGTATTGAATACTTCTTTGTATAGACTAACTAGATGATATATATTCTGCATCTTACTATATGTATACTGTTATAGTAGCTAATTACTGTATTTAGCTTATATTTCTGTGGATCATTTCTCCCCAGGCCTCCGCTGAAAATGGACTTTCCCGGTAAACAAATGTAAATAAATAAATAAATCAGTCAATCAATCAATAAATAAATAAATACAGGTAAAGCGGGTCTGCAAAATCCTTCGCTGTGCCAACAAAATTCTCTTTGTAATTATGTATAAACACTCCAGGTACTCAAAAAAATATATACAACTGTACCATAAACTCTTTGAAATGACCATTTTCTGTGAAATAACTGTACTGTAATACTACACAAACATGCGAACACTTTGCACACTTCGGATATTTTGGATAACATTAGTTAATACAAAAAAGAAGCACATTGTGAAAAAGTTGGTTGTTTTTCCCTTTTTTATACATTTTATGTGATTCAGAAGTTATTTCAAGCACTTATGTAACCATTTCTATTTTTATCAATATATCATAATTTGGAACATTTTACTTAATTAGAAAGTAATTTTGAACGATTTTAATGCTCCTTTTTATATTTGTTGAGCAAAAATGTCATTTAAGCAAGTTTTAATACCTGGATTTGTCTGTCTAACCTATTTGCAAGTTGTTTGAGAAGGGATGATCCACTCCTGTATATTCCTCCAACTGTAACTGCCTGCCTCATGGTCTTGAAAAAGACATTTTACTCTGGATCCCACTTCTGACACCATGTCACTTGTCTTGTGTATATTCAATAAGCCAATGAGGCTGGGTGTTCATTTAAGTAGTTTATTATACACAAACACATCAGGATGGAGAATAGTAACATTAAACTAAACAAACTAACTAACTGACTGACTAGTACACACATGCATGCTAACACCAAGGCTGCTCACTACAAAATGGCACTCTAGCTTGCACGTGTTCAGTGCTTATATGCACGTGGCCATAGACTGGAATAGCTCTTAAAGGAACATACACACTCTGATCTATAGTCCCCCACCCCAACTATAGTGCAATAGTCACTCCCCTTACATACTCTGTCAGAAAGAATAGGCCAACAAAGTTTGTCTGGACTCCAGCTTGTGAGCAGGCATTTCCAACACTTAAATTGACTAGGACCATGTATTAGCCAGTCCTGACTACTGTTCATAATTTATTGTGCAGGTAGGTGCTTCCAACCATGGTGTGGAGGTTACATCCACTATTGACTTGACCACGTGTTGCAGGAAGCACCTTTGACATCTGCTGCCAGGGCCAGATCAGCATTAATGACTTTTTTTGCATTAAATGTGTTTATTAAAATGTCCTTTGACATGACTATTTCCCTAACAAAATGTTGGAGGCCAGTAGACTGCATCCTATTAGAAGCAAGATATTATGCCCTTGCTTACCTTGAATCACCAATCAGAAGCCATAAACAACAACCATAGTGAGAATGAAATTAAATGAAAATAAACCAGTCACATAGGCAAATCTAATGGCATGTCTGAAATATTAACCCACAGAATCATACTACATAAACCACAAATACACACAGACTACAGTATAAAGCAAAGCCCAGGTAACAATAAACAATTTAAAGTATTCCCACAACTGCAACTCTAAAACTCATATGCCTTGCAACTATGAGTACAGCCCCCCCCCACCCGTCAACATCCATTCATGCCCAGAACATGTTAAACATGTCAGGGAGGTTTGGGCAGACTGCAAAGGGGAAGGCAGACTATTAAGGCCAACAGGTATAAGATAGGTGTGGCAGAAGTATTTTTTCTGCATCAAGGAACAGGTGGTGGTAAGGTTAGGCCAGAGTCTGACAGGATTGAAGACATTCAAGTATGGCCTACCCTTGTTACCAAGAAGCAGGTGACAGTATTCTTAGGACAGCAGGGTACTGTAGGAAGTTTGTTCCCCACTTTAGAAGAATAACCACTCCCCTTACAGACCTTACCAGAAAGAACAGACAGATAAGTTTGTCTGGACTTCAGCTTGTGAGTGGGCATTTCCAACACTTAAAAAGGCTATGACTAGACCAGTAATGGTGAACCTTTTGGGCTTGGCATGTCAAAAATTCAGAAAATGCCTAAGTTGATTATGGTGGCATGTTGCCCCCCCCTGCCAAACAGAACTAACTAAATAAATAAATACAAATAAAACAGCATAAATTTCACTACATCAGGGCTAAATCTCAACAGAAGCAGGGACAATTCTAGAAATAAGAGACATGGACAGCTTTAAACTACTAGTACTATTAATTTGAGACTGACAGAAAAAAATTAACTTGAATTAATATACATGTTGTGAAGTAAAATAAGTCTATAAATCTAATTATTCTCATTATTAAGTGTAAAAAGTTATCAGTTTTAGAAGGGATTAAGAAGGACAGTTGAGAGGAAAGTAAAACAGCACACTCTTAGAAATGCAGACTACTTGCCCTTTGCAGAAGTGTCACCATGAAGAGAAAACAATGTCAGCACTGCCCTTTGTAGACTATCGAGAAAGTATACCCAAACAGCCTTAAAGGTTAATAACTTCCTTGCCTCTGCATCAGTGTTGTTGAACTGGCTCCTGGCACAAAATAATTCAATGTACTTCACACAAGCAATGAATGCAAAAGCAGTTTCTTTGGTAACTTGGGTGCTGGTGAACATTGGTGTGTCACCCAAAATGTCATGGTGTATCACCTTTGACACGTGTCATAGGTTTGTCATCACTGGACTAGACCCATGTACAAGCCATTCTTGTGCACAGTTTAGAATTCAATGTGCAGGTAGGTACTTCCAGTTTTGGGGTGGGGGCTGTACTTAGCCAGGTATCCTAAAAGGAAGAAGAACACCTTATTATATACTTGAGCTACAAATAGAAGGAGAAATCATATACAGCCATAGAGAAGGAATGTATGTGCAGTACAAAATCTTCATCCTTATCTATATGGCAGAATGCTCACTGTGGTTACAGATTGCAAACGTTTAATGTGGTTACACAGGCCAAGTTGGTAGAATGGGAAGCTTCATAGATGCAGTTTAGCCTTACAGTCATATAAGATGATTATTCAGCTTTTAAGAGTGACAACAGTAATGCCGATGGAGATGATCTGTTCAGAAAGGAAATGTGAGAGAGTACCAGCAGAGCACATCCTTTTCTAAGGTCTGACTCTTGAGAAGAGACTTGTGTTTGAGGGTCTAATGGAAATTTGCCATGGATTAGAAACCTTATTTAAAATGCAATGATTGTACTTTATATTTCTTTCTTTTTCTGGCTCAAGCTATTACAGATTTGTATGCTGCAGTTCAGCTTTGTAAAATCTGCAACAGAAAATTCACTGTGAAATTACCTTTGTAATTTGTTTTAATAGTGACAAGAAGAATTATATTTTTCTTACATATAATACAGAAAATATGTAGACCTTTTCCGTTAGGAAAATAAAGAAATAGTCTTGTGAAATTTAAAAGATATTTCTGACTCAAGAAATGACAGCAAAGCCATGCAATGGGAGAGTCAGGAAACTCTGAGTTAAGGTAAAAAAGAACCAGGTGCCAGGAAGTAACAACAATGCTGCAAAATACTGGACTTACTTCTTATAGGCTATTGTGTGTGAGAAAATGTTAATAATACCTGGTTTAAGTGGAGAATAAATAATAAACTAATATATTTTAGGCTAAATCAAGTTTCAAGAATTAGTCCTGCTGGAAGACTTTGGTGCGTTAATTTCTAAGTTGCTGTCTGCAATCTGTCTGTACTATTCTAGTAATGTATTTTGGTTAATGCTTCAGCATTCTTTGAGGTACAGTCAGCCAAATTATTTAGCTGATATTAGAGTATTCATTATATCTGTGGAGTTAATTATTTTCTGTTCTTCTGTACGAATGTATATACCTTTGCTTATTAACTAGCGGTGAGACTGAACAGACCGTCTTCGGCTGGTCATCAGTCCTATTTGTGGGCAGTGAAGCATATCCAGGGACTATAGCCACTGTCCCTCACACATCTGGTATTATGCTTCTTGGCAGTGGTGGAATTTAAACCCATGATATAGTAAGCAGGTTCTCTTGCTAGACAATATATATATATATATATATATATATATATATATATATATATATATATATATATATATGTGTGTGTGTGTGTGTGTGTGTGTGTATATATATATATATATATATATATATATATATATATATATATATATATATATATATATATATATATATATATATATATATATATATATCCAACAAAAGAAATCAGGTACAGTTCCACAGCTGAATGAACAAAATCCAAAAGTTCGTAAAAACAAAGAACTTTAATGTAGAAATAGATGAGCACTTTCACAATTTAAAAATTGCTTCTTCAGATCAAAGAATGAAACTGAAAAACTTCTTATATATAAAATGAGTCAGTAAAACCAATTAAATAATCAACCTATTAAGGCATCTCATTAAATCTTGTAAAAGTGAATTCAGCATAACCAAAAAACCCCTGTGCTTAAAGGCATGTATACATAGTTTATCTCTAAAATATATAATGCATAAAAAACAAATATACATATAAAAATATATGTGAATGAATACATATTATCTTAAACTTCTACTATTATTATTGCTTTTAGGGGAACAACATCATTAAGGCCAAAGCCCTTATGTGCTCTGAGCCTTAAAATCTACCTAGTTTCACTGTGTTCGGTGTCATTGGTTAAATCACCCAACCTCATATCTTCCTTCACTGTTTATATCATTTGAAATAAAAATCTTATGTTATTTCCCCTCTTGTGCTATATGCTTTGCTAATGTAGTATACTCTAGCCCCTTATTGGTGCAATATACATGGTCCCTTATTCATTTGTGAAGACGTCTGTTGGTTTTGCCAACATAAAATTTATTACAGCATGCACAAATAGCTAAGTAAACTAAATTCTTCATGTTGCAGTTGGCTATGATGTTGAACCTAAATTTTTGACCAGAGTCAGGATGTATAAATACTGGATGTTTGAGTATGTAATGGCAAAAATTACATGCCCCACATTTTTTTGTACCTTTCATCCCATTATTTACCCCTACATCTTTTACTTTAGGGTAATAAAGCTGTCTCCTCAGGGATTTTGTTGTTCCTATAAATAAAAGAGGGCATCTTTCCTATAATGCCAGTTACATTCTCATGCATATGTAAAATATGCCAATGTCTGTGAACTATATCTTTAATAACATTATCCTCACTACTGTATGTTAAAGCGAAAGAGATCTTTCTATTCTTAGACTTTCGATTTTGCACATTGTCTCTATGGGGTGAAGAATAAAAAGGTTTACCCAAACCTTTCCTTTTATTCTTAACTAACTCACTAGTTTTTTCAGTTTCAGTACTATCATACTCTCTATTCTCAAAATCTCTCCCAAGCCTATCTAACTCCTTCTCAAAATCAATCTCATCCGCTGTTAGCCTAGAGAGACGTAGCATTTGTTCCTTGACAACATTGGGGAATATATGTCCTGGATGCAGGTTATCTTGGTGAAAATATGATGGAACATAGCATTCCTTTCTGAAAACATTTGTAGAGATACTATTGTTGTAAATATTCCTCTCAATATGGATATCTAAATAGTTAATACTACTAGGAGAATACTCGGCAGTGAATTTCAAAAAGTCACTGCTAGTATTCATCTTTTCTAAAAAATCACAAAACTCTTTCTCTGTTCCTTTCCATAGCAGAAATAGGACATCCACAAAATTATGAAAAATTACTACATTCTTCCTTAATAAACACAATGTGCTGGGATTCCCATTCTGCCATAACAAGGTTGGCATAGCTATTGGCACAAGGAGTGCCAATAGCTACACTAACCAACTGTAGGTAATGATCCTGATCAAAAATGAATACATTGTGTACCGATACCATTTCTAGTAAGAAACAAATAAGATCTGTTTGCTGCATATTATAATCACTGTTTCTAGCAATAAAAGCTTTCACTATTTCAACCCCTTGTAAATTGGGGATCACAGTAAACAAACATATTACATCCATTGTTACAAACAAATCAAAAGTACGATGTTCAGCAACCTTCAAATATCCATGCAACTCCTCTAGAAACTGTTTGCCTTCTTTTAGTACTAAATCATACTTATCTAAAACTGGTCTCAGCAGTTTTTCAATATAAATGGAAAACGTTTTGGTTAACCAGCCAGCCCCTGATACAGTAGGTCTAAACTTAGGAGTATATGGATATTTAGGTATTTTGGGCAAACCATATAAGTTCGGTACTAAAGGATGTTCCACTATGAAATACTGAAACATTTCCTTAGAAATAATTCCCATTTGCAAAATCTCCATCAATACTTTTTGAATTTCCTCTTTCATATTATCTATAACATTTCCATTTATCTTTTTATATGTGCATGCATCATTTAACATACCTCTAATAGTGTCAAAATAAAAACTCCTCTTTATAACTACTACTAGAACACCTTTGTCAGCTGGTTGGATAACTATTCTGTCATCATTTTGTAGTTTAAGAGCCTTTCGCTCATCTGAAGTCATGTTCACAAATTTACTACTCTTCCTATTTCCATAGAAATATTCATAGACATCTTCTTCACATAATTTTATAAAAACATCTAAAGCAGGATTCGAAGCAGGTACAAAAGCGCTAGGTTTCGTAAATAAGCAAATAGCATCATTAAACTCTTGATCTTTAAACATGACTTTTAAAGACACATTTTTTATAAAAAGTCTAAAATCTAATAAAGTTTCGGGTAAATTAGCAGCCTGAGCTGGAATAAAGGACAAGCCTTTATTAAGTACCTTAAGTCCAATTTCTGAAAGAACCCAGTCAGAAATGTTCCATACTAGTTTCCTCGTTCATATTCCACATTTTTTTTCACCGTGTGGTTGTTGTTGTCGAAAAAACGTTCCTCTTTGTTCTGTCCCTGTTCGATGTATTCTCCAATGATTTCATTCTGTTCTTCCTGAAAGGAAGTGGTAGAGTAGAAAAAACCTGGTCGTTCACAGCCATGGAAGTTTTCTTTCTGACTACTGGCTCTGTCTCACATATCTTTTCCCTCCATTGACAGAGACGTTAGGAGTCTCATGCATAAGCGAAGTACTATACACTGAATGTGTTTGCACACTGTGAGCCAAGGTCAGACCTTCTATCTACTGTTGTATGATAGCTGTAGTCACATTAAAGCCCGTTTCATTGGTTGCTTCCTCTGCAGTTGAACTACGTGCAGTCCTCTGTTCCATGGGCCAAGTGAACACCCAGTTGTTTTTGAAATCACGGATATCTCGTTGTACCTTCTTCTTTTTCTGAGCCAAAATTCTCTGCTCATAAGCAAATACATGATCAATGAGCTCACAACACCATATATCTGCAAAATCATCACCAGCTTCCTTATATAATTCATTCTGCAATGATTGTATTTTACTAATCGGCGTGTGTACTATAGGCAGAAAAAGTCTATTAAAAGCTTAATATATTTGAAGCTGGTATCCAGATTTATTTGTTGCCACTTAGCAAGTAAGTCCAGATAAGACTCTCCGTAAGTGGGCATATTAAAAACATGTAGTCCTCTAGGTATTACCTTTAGGGAAATACATGCCTCAAAGTAAAGTCTTTGACAATGAAATCTTTTAAGTTGATACAGTTAATTTTCCATTTCCTTCATAATGTTACAAACCTTAAGCTTCTCTCGTTCGGTGTCAATGCCTGATGAAATATCCATATGTGCCTCAATGTCCAGCAGTGGATTACTATCCATGCACATAAAATTCACCAAGCTTTCAGCATTATTCCTCAAAGTAAAGGATTCACATTCATATCACCTGATGCAACAAATCCTTCAGCCATGTCCACAGGAGGTAGGAACAAAAGCAGCAAACAAGTAGAAAAAAGAACACACCTCCAAGTGATGCAAGTACCAAAACCAAAATTAAACCAAGTCCAACAAAAGAAGTCAGGTACAGTTCCACAGCTGAATGAACACAATCCAAAAGTTCACAAAAACAAAGAACATCAACGTGGAAATTGATGAGCACTTTCACAATTTCAAAAATTGCTTCTTCAGATCAAAAAATGAAACTGAAAAACTTCTTAGTCATTAAATCTTATAATAGTGAAGTGAAATATATATATATATATATATATATATATATATATATATATATATATATATATATACATATGTTTATTTAACATTTGTTAACTGGGAAAGTCTGACTTGGAAAGAAGCCAGTTTTAAGAAGTGACCCAGGAAGAAATGCTCCAGACGCATGTCCTTGTGATGTGGGAGGAAACCGGAGTACCTGGAGAAAACCCACATGAAGGCAGGGAGGACATGCAGACTCCCCACAGAAGGCACTTCAGCCGATAATCGAACCGAAGAATCTCTTGCTGTGAGGTGACAATGCTACCACTGCACCGTCCTATATATATATATATATATATATATATATATATATATATATATATATATATGTGTGTATGTGTGTGTGTGTGTGTGTGTGTATGTGCGTGTGTGTATGTACATACATATAATATATATATTTATATATATATATATATATATATATATATATATAATATATATTTATTTATTTATTTATACATTTATACAAACACCTATATATGTGAGTGTATCTATCTAGCCATGTGTACATATATTTGTGTGTGTGTGTGTGTGTGTGTGTGTGTGTGTGTGTGTGTGTATATATATATATATATATGTATATATATATATATATATATATATATATATATATATATATATATATATATATATATATAATAGGAATATAGGAGGTTACTAGGCTAATGTCCTTAGAGAGTTTACAAGCCTAGCCATGTTATACCCATATTCCTTACAAGTCTAGCCATGTTATACCTGTATTCCCTGATTGACCATGATAGATGGTCTATATTTGCAGTGCTAGTCAATAATCAGCACTAACTACCCCTGTCCATGAGGGACATAGGTGCCACTCCCAGGGTGAATTTACTGTCTCCCATCCAACTGTCCAAGTTTTGCTTAAATAGGGTCATTGAGGAGCTTTACTTCATGTGAATTAGGAATTTATTCCAGAGGAGTAGCAATCTCTTGGAGACATGACTGTCTCTTCAGCATGTCCTGTTAATGTCACAGGTTAGGTTAAAATCCCTGGAGTGAGTGAATTTTTCCCATTTGACTTGCGGATGTGTAGCATTTCCATTAGGGCGGGATCAGAGGTTACTTTGTAGGATAGGTAGAAGTTGCATCTCAGCAGCCTGTAAGATTCAGAGTACAGTGACAGGGCTTTCAGTCTATCAACATAGGTCATGTTTTGAAGGCCCTGTATTTTTTTTGGTGTGAAATCTTTGTGGTCTCTCCAGCTGCTGCAGGTGTCTGGTGAGGTACATGCAAAAAGAAGTATTGTACTCTATTAGTGGTCTGCTGAGGGTTGAGTACAGAGGAGTTATAGCATCCTTAGTCCTGGATACAATGCCCTTTCTTATGAGATGTGCAGTGTAGAAGGCATTCATTACCACTGTGGACACATGGTGATTCAAGTTTAGGTTGGTATCAACCTGTTTTCCCAAATCTCGCACCACAGGGTTTGAGCTTAGGGGGGGGGGTGCTGTCTATACTGTAATTTGCAGGCATATCCCCTTTGCCAGATGGGATAATAATGCATTTTTTTGCATTTGGTTTGAGTCCATGCTTTGGCATCAATCATTTGTCTGTGTTAGCCCCTTTTGTAATATGTTAACATCGTTAGGGGACTCAGTGATTGCACCCAGTTTGTAATTGTCAGTGAACTTGGTAAGCCACAGGTTATTTAATTTCATCTGGACTTCCGAGAAATAGATTCCAAACAGTAGAGGACCCTGATCACATCTTTGTGGTACACCACTGGTAGCTGGTCTACTGGTAGAGGTGGAATCTCCAACCTTGATGGCATGCATTCTGTCAGTGAGCCAGTTGGCTATCCATCTAGTGATATATGGGTTAATCCCCAGATGGGAGAGTTACTCAATGATACCTGAGTGGGGAATTGTGTCAAAAGCCTTGGCTAAGTTGAGATAGGTGTTATGTACTGTTTTGCCTTCATCCAAGGCCTTGGTGACATTTTTGAAGAAGTCCACCATATTTAATAAATATGATCTACCCTTAATAAATCCAGATTGGGTCAGATCAAGAGTTTTGAGGTCGCCTATGTCTTTGTTAATAAGGTCCATGATGATTCTTTCCATGGTCTTGCAGATAAGGCTGGTTAGGCTTATGGGTCTATAGTTTCCAGAGTTGGTTAATGGCCCTCCTTTGTGCAAACTATATATATAAATACACACGCACATATTTATATAAATATATATATATATATATATATATATATATATATATATATATATATATATATATATGTATATATATATATATATATATATATATATATATATATATATATATATATATATATACACACACACACACACACACACACGCTTATATAGATAAATATATTTATACAAACATGCTTAAATTGTTCCTTCCTGCATCCATACCTCTCAACTGTCCAGATTTTTGCAGCTTATTTTTGTTCCGTTTTTCATAAAATTGTGGTTTTCTGGCAAATTAGTTGTAAATCTTTAAAGACTGAAGTTAGAAAATAATGACAGGCATTTGAGCTTCAGACTTCATACTATTTAGAAACTTCATGCTAATGCAAAACCTGTCATTCTATCAACTTTCTAAGTTTGTAAGAACAATATTTAAAATTATCCCTATTTTGGGCCTTTGTCCCACTTTTTTAATGGCTTTGTCCAGATCTCTTGATCTAAGAAGTTGAGACTTATGACTGCATCATGTACACTTGCTTTAAAATCAGAAGCTATAGTGGTCCTCTGTTACCTGATACTTTCTCTGTACAGTAAAATGCTTTAGAATACATGATCTAACATCAGCAAATAGGTTACATTTTCCTTTAAATGGATGATTTATATTTCTTAGATACTGTACATAAAACACATCTAAAATATACCACTCAATACACAAATCTTAATGCTGGAACCCAATGTTTTCTGAAATATTCATACTGAATTACTTTATATTTTTAATTACCCTTGAAAGACTCCACATACTGTTAGCATAGCACCAACTCTAAAGCATATCAGCCAATACAAAGATTTAAATGCAAGCATTATAGTAGTTTATACTGTATGCACAAAAACACTCTCTGTATACAAGTCATACTTGCAAGGTTATATTACAGTTTTAGTTTTTTTATCCCTTAAAAGAAAACTGTATAACTGCTATCTAATTCAGAGACAAACCTTACATGCTATGTTTGTACACCCCTAAGAGGGGTATGCAGAAAGCATTAACATATATGCAAAGTGATATGTCGATCATTCAGAAAGTTGACCAGAAATGCTGAATTCGGAATTTCTAAAGAGCAACCAAGGCAAAAATGAATACATCGATATCCATAGTTCGATGTATTTGACATAGCCGGAGGTGATGTCACTCACTTCCTGCTATGCACATTAACGTACCGTTACACTCTGCAGTCAATGGTACATTAATTCTACTATTTTTCAGGGGGCAACACCCACCTGCAACCCCCTGCACATTAAATATACTAAGTCCGAGATCACACTACAGTGAGGAAATGGGCTAATTCCCTATTCCTCACTGAACCGTGATCTCCCTGCATAATGTCAAACCCAAACACTCAAACTACTCTACCCATTTGCTGTAGTGTAGTCGATACATTTTGATTTGGCATTCTGCCAACTTGAAAACTGCCATTCGACCACATTCCGGTTGACTGATGCAGTTTCAAGGTTTTCAGTGTAAACCTATATATGTGTGTGTGTGTGTGTGTTTGTGTGTGTGTGTGTGTGTGTGTGTGTGTGTGTGTGTGTGTGTGTGTGTGTGTGTGTGTGTGTGTGTGTGTGTGTGTGTGTGTGTGTGTGTGTGTGTGTATGTATATATATATATATATATATATATATATATATATATATATATATATATATTTACACACACATATATATATATATATATATATATATATATATATATATATAGATGTATAGATATGGGTCCCTATCAGTTGATCGAGTTTTCAGAAACTCAGAATTCATATCGTCGAGACAATATGATCGAGTGAAAAACCAGAGCTTTTGAATGGAGATTGCAGTACAGTGCAGATCAGGAAATTTACCCTTTTCTTTACTGTAGTGTGCTCTCGGAGTTGGGTTATATAATTTGCTGGCGGATGTGGTGTGCAGGGGGCTTGTCCCCCCCCCCCCTGCAAAAATGAAAAAAAAGTAGAATTTTTTTTTTTTTTTTTTTTTTATGTTCGAGTTTATATAATCTCAGGTCATCTGATATAGACACACACACACACACATATATGTGTGTGTGTGTGTGTGTGTGTGTGTGTGTGTGTGTGTGTGTGTGTGTGTGTGTGTGTGTGTGTGTGTGTGTGTGTGTGTATATATATATATATATATATATATATATATATATATAATAGGATTATAGGAGATTACTAGGCTAATGGCCTTAGAGAATTTACAACCCTAGCCATGTTATACCCATATTTCCTTACAAGTCTAGCCATGTTATACCTGTATTCCCTGATTGACCATGATAGATGGTCTATATTTGCAGTGCTAGTCAATAATCAGCGCTAACTGCCCTTGTCCATGAGGGACATAGGTGCCACTCCCAGGGTGAATTTACTGTCTCCCATCCAACTGTCCAAGTTTTGCTTAAATAGGGTCATTGAGGAGCTTTGCTTCATGTGAATTAGGAATTTATTCCAGAGGAGTAGCAATCTCTGGGAGACATAAACTGTCTCTTCAGCATGTCCTGTTAATGTCACAGGTTAGGTTAAAATCCCTGGAGTGAGTGAATTTTTTCCCATTTGACCTCCGGATGTGTAGCATTTCCATTATGGCGGGATCAGAGGGAGCTTTGTAGGATAGGCAGAAGTTGCATCTCAGCAGCCTATAAGATACAGAGTACAGTGACAGGGCTTTCAGTCTATCAACATAGGTCTTGTTTTGAAGGCCCTGTATTTTTTTATGTGAAATCTTTGTGGTCTCTCCAGCTGCTGCAGGTGTCTGGTGAGGTACATGCAAAAGGAAGTATTGTACTCTATTAGTGGTCTGCTGAGGGTTGAGTACAGAGGAGTTATAACATCCTTAGTCCTGGATACAATGCCCTTTCTTATGAGATGTGCAGTGTAGAAAGGCTTTCCTTACCATTGTGGACACATGGTAATTCAAGTTTAGATTGGTATCAACCTGTCTTCCCAAATCTTGCACCACAGGGTTTGAGCTTAGGGGGGTACTGTCTATATTGTAATTTGCAGGGATATCTCCTTTACTAGAGGGGATAATAATGCATTTTTTTGCATTTGGTTTGACTGCATGGCTTTGGCATCAATCATTTGTCTGTGTTAGCCCCTTTTGCAATATGTTAACATCGTTAGGGGACTCAGTGATTGCATCAAGTTTGTAATCGTCAGTGAACTTGGTAAGCCGCAGGTTATTTAATTTCATGTGGGCTTCCGAGAAATAGATTCCAGACAGTAGAGGCCCCTGATCACATCTTTGTGGTACACCACTGGTAGCTGGTCTACTGGTAGAGGTGGAATCTCCATCCTTGACGGCATGCATTCTGTCAGTGAGCCAGTTGGCTATCCATCTGGTGATATATGGATTAATCCCCAGATGAGAGAGTTTCTCAACGATACCTGAGTGGGGAATTGTGTCAAAAGCCTTGGCTAAGTTGAGACAGGTGGTATGTATTGTTTTGCCCTCATCGAAGGCTTTGGTGCCATTTTTGAAGAAGTCCACCAGATTTAATAAATATGATCTACCCTTAATGAATCCAGATTTTGTCGGATCGAGAGTTTTGAGGTCGCCTATGTCTTTGTTAATACGGTCCATGATGATTCTTTCCATAGTCTTGCAGATCTTAGGCTTACGGGTCTATAGATTCCAGAGTTGGTTGATGGACCCCATTTGTGCAAACTATATATATATATATATATATATATATATATATATATATATATATATATATATATAAATACACACACACACATACATATATATATATATATATATATATATATATATATATATATATATATACACACACACACACACACACACACACACACACACACACACACTTGTATAGATAAATATATTTATACAAGCATGCTTAAATTGTTCCTTCCTGCATCCATACCTCTCAACTGTCCAGATTTTTGCAGAATGTCCAGATTTTTGCCACTTATTTTTGGTCCGTTTTTTCATAAAAGTGTGGTTTTCTGGCAAATTAGTGGTAAATCTTTAAAGACTGAAGTTAGAAAATAATGACAGGCATTTGAGCTTCAGACTTCATACTCTTTAGAAACTTCATGCTAATGCAAAACCTGTCATTCTATCAACTTTCTAAGTTTGTAAGAACAATATTTAAAATTTGTCCCTATTTTGAGCCTTTGTCCCACTTTTTTAATGACTTTGTCCAGATCTCTTGATCTAAGAAGTTGAGACTTATGACTGCATCATGTATACTTGCTTTAAAATCAGAAGCTATAGTGGTCCTCTGTTACCTGATACTGTCTCTGTACAGTAAAATGCTTTAGAATACATGATCTAACATCAGCAAATATGTTACATTTTCCTTTAAATGGATGATTTATATTTCTTAGATACTGTACATAAAACACATCTAAAATATACCATTCAATACACAAATCTTAATGCTGGAACCCAATGTGTTCTGAAATATTCATACTGAATTACTTTATATTTTTAATTACCCTTGAAAGACTCCACATACTGTTAGCATAGCACCAACTCTAAAGCATATCAGCCAATACAAAGATTTAAATGCAAGCATTATAGTAGTTTATACTGTATGCACAAAAACACTCTCTGTATACAAGTCATACTTGCAAGGTTATATTACAGTTTTAGTTTTTTTATCCCTTAAAAGAAAACTGTACAACTGCTATCAATTCAGAGACAAACCTTACATGCTATGTTTGTACACCCCTAAGAGGGGTATGCAGAAAGCATTAACATATATGGAAAGTGATAATTACTGCCAGGCAGTTTTTTTTTTTTAATTGTTAGTTAGTGGCACAGCATGTGGTTATGTGAAAAAAACATGTATTTGAGATGCTGATTTCACCATTTTCAATATATTCAATTACACTAGCTAAATAGTTAGGTCTCTGGATAATTGTTAAGGCTTCTTGAATTCAGCACTAAGTGGTATTCACTGCTTAGAAGCCACAGCTCTTTTTCATGCTAGTTCTTAATGCTTGTCTGACAAAAAAATCAGCCATGTTTTTTTTCTTAAATAGTTTAGGTTTCTCCAGATGAAAATACATTACTACCCATTCAAATCTTACTGGAAGCATGTTATATTTGAGAACTATCTGATAGAGGGTGGCTAGCCTTTTGTAGTAGTATGTATGTGTTGTGTTATTTCAGGGGGCATGGGCAGCTGATGCTATCACTCTGATGTCCTTGATCACTGTTTTACATACACACACACACACACTCATATATATATATATATATATATATATATATATATATATATATATATATATATATATATATACATACACACACACACACACACACACACACACACACACACACATGCAGAGCATGTTGTATATGTAAGATTGAATTACACTGATTGCATTTTGTTTTGTATGATCACTTAATGATGCTTACATTAAAATGTCTTTTTAATTCAAGAACTAGATATTTAAACCTAATTAATGGTCTATATTAGCAATGAATAAATTTGGGTTAAATTCATTATGTCATAAGCTGTACATATGACATATCCCATCACACAGTTAAGATTGCTCTCTGGCTAGTAATCGCACACTGATGTCCCATATGTGGGGCCTCCAGATCAACAATATACACCTTCCAGTTGCTGCTGCTTTTTGTGTGCTTTTATTTGTAATACAGTGTTATAGCTTTAATATTCCCTAATATTAAAGGACATAATGACATAATGGAATTGTTATTTTAAGCTGGTAAGGCACCATTTCATAGATTCATAGAGAGATATCTGATCTGCAAGGCCATGGAATGGATTATCACGGACCTCATTAACAAGGATATTGGCAACCTCCAAACACTCGATCCCACACAGTTTGGCTTTCAAGGGGAGGTCATGTCTGTTAAATCTGGTCTTCTTTGAGACAGTCACCAAAGCCATGGATGAGGGGAAGACAGTGCACACCACCTACCTTGACCTGGTGAAAGTCTTCAACACTATTCCCCACTTGGGCATAATAGATAAACTCTATCAACTAGGCATCAATCCCTATGTTACCAGATGGGTAGCTAACTGGCTCACTGATATAATCCCCCTAGTCAAAATAGTGAAGCCATTTCAAGCAGTAGACCCGTAAAAAGAGGCATACCCCAGGGTTTGGTCTTGGGGCCCTCAGTTATTTGGGATATACTTTTCTGAGGTGCAGGCTAAAACCAGTGGGCTATGGCTGACCAAGTTTGCAGATGACTGCAAGCTGGGTGCTGTCATCAGTTCCCCTAGTGAAGCGGGTCTCACCCAAACAAATGACTGGTGCCAGAAACATGGCCTCAAGCTGAATACCAAAAAATGCATCATCATCCCCTTTGGGGAGAGTGATGTCCCCACAAATTATCACATTAATAACAATGTCCTAAGCACGCAATCAGTCGTGAGGGATTTGGGCACCCAGGTTGATAGCAAACTGACTTTTGACCACCATGTTGCTTCTGTTGTATGGAAAGTTTTCTACATGGCCCACATCATAAGTAAGGGTATCTCATCCAGGGACAAGGAGGTCATAACATCCCTGTATGCTTTTCTTATAAGGCCCATTATTGAGTACAGTGCCCCATTTGGCATGTACCTCACACATGCAGCAGCTGGAAAGACCACAGAGGTTCCTCACCAGGAGAATCCAGGGCCTCAAAACTCTACCATACACAGATAGGCCAAAAGCCCTACCCCTCTACTCAGTTTCATACAGACTCCTCAGAGGTGACCTCTGGCATACAAGGTGATCTCAGACCCTACCCTGATGGGGCTGCTGCAAATCCGCAAGTCAAGCTCCAGTCGAGTAACCTGAACACCCAGCCTCAACCTGGTCTGTGACATCAATAAGACTTGCTGGGGGGACAAATTTGTGTCCCAGAGACTCCCCCATCTGTGGAATAGACTCCCTCTCCATGTCAATCACATTATCTCTTTACCTCTTTTTAAGCACAACCTGGATAACTGGATGAGAAACATCATTGGGATTCTACCTGTGTCCATGCTGGACAGGGGCATCGGGTGCATACTTGCCTAAAGATGGGCTAAACTCTTGGCTAGGCTTATAGGGGCCTCAGGGCCAATAGCCTAGTAACTTTGAATGATCATATGATACTAGGCACAAAGTCATTAGACTATTAAGAGTCTAACCTAGAACACCAACATTAAGAGTTACCTCCTGCCTCAAAAAGGGTCACTCAGTGAATTCCCAGACAGCATTTCTGAGTGCTCATCCAATTGTTGAGGTTAGACTTAAAAGTAGCTATGTTATTACTTTGCTTAATATGCAAGGATACTTTATTCCATAGGTGTCATGCCAACATGTCCTATTCATTTCTTGATAGTGAGTGAGGTCCTTTGTACATGTTTTTTTGAACCATTAGTTCTGTGAAGGCTGGGGTCTTTCATAGTCAAAAAGCCAAACTTAGAGAGGATGGCCAGTCACTCTGGATAAGTAAAGGTCATGAGGTTTGTGACTTGACTAGGAACCTCTGAGGTCTCTCCAGTTGAGGAATATTTTGTGTAAAGTACATATAAAAGGGGGTATTATATTCAGTAATGGATGGATAAGAGATGGCTACAATGGAACTAAGACATATTTGGTTCTGGATGAGATGCCATTGGTTATTGCTTGAGCCAGACAGAAGTATTTTCTTACTACAGGGAAGACATGACTGCAGAACAAGGGACTATTCACAAAGGTGCCTAGATCTCTAATGACTGTTGACCTTAAAGGGTATGTTATCTACATAGTTTAATGAAAAATTGTTTCTCTTACCAAAGTGGAATATGCTACATTTTTGCCATTCAGTTTGAGGTAATTATCCTTGAACCAGTTGTTTGCATAGTCTAGCCATTCCTGGATCATCTTCTTGTCAGTGAACATTCAAATAACAATCCCAAGCTTACAGTTATCAGCAAAGTTTGCTAACCAGAGACATGGGATATCGGCTTGTAGATCAGAAAAATAAATGTCATATAGAAAGGGACCCAGCACTGAGCCTTGGGGAGCCCCACTTGAGACATTTTTACTTATCAAGATAGCATTTGCAAATCTAACACAATGTGTTCTGTCCAACAAAAAATTGCTGTCCACCTTACACGTGGATTGATGCTTACATTCATCTATTTGTCAACAATGCCTGCTTGGGGATAGTACTGAATGTCCTGGCCAGGTCCAAGTATGCTGTGCACATTCCATAACCATCATCATCTGCTTGAGATACCTTTTCTAAGAGATTTAGAAAGTTAAGAAGGCATGACCTATAGATTCATAGGTGTATAATAGGCTAATAATAATCACACCAAAGCCAAAAAAACACTGATAAAACAACAAAAAGGCCAAAGGCCCAACATGAATCAGTGCAGATTTATTAAAATCCTTAGCACTTCGGCTCAAAAAGCCTTCAAAGAGTAAAAAACTAAACCTTCACCACACCTTAAATACACTTAAACTCCTTCATCAAACAATTAAACAATTACCCAATTACTTGGAGCACATGACATATTTCCAATTAAATTTTTTATTGAGCCCAAATGGCTCCAAAGTATTATATTTTAAAATAAAAAGTGTTTTTTTTTAAAGTTTCTCCTTTAAATCTGTACACTCCCCCAAACATACCTCAACCTTTTCAAGAATACAACCTTTTAATTTATCAGAATTTGCATGATGAAAAAGTGCAAAGTGACTACCCAAAGGGCTATCTAATTTTTTTATTTCTTACATCTCTAATGTGTTCTTGAAAGCGAACTTTAAAACTTCTACAAGTCTCCCCAATATAAAATAAATTACAAGTACATTTCAGGGCATAAACTATCCCTTCTGTGTTACATGTGTAATTACCATTTACAAAAAAAATAGTTTTATTTATTTGTGGAAAAATGTTAACTGTTTGTTTACCCATCAAACATTTATTACAAGGTAAAGTTCCTATATCACTAGCAATATGTATATTTCTACTAACATCTGGTGGTATAAAGCGATTTTGCACAACCATATCAGAAAGGCTTCTAGCTCTCATATAAGAAATATTAACATAATTTTGTAACAGTTGTGTTAGATCTTTATCCTTCAATACCATAGGCCAAAATTGTCATACTCATTGGACTACTAATTTGGTCAAAATATTAAAGGTAGTTACAAAATAAACTTCCTTTTTGTTCTTAATACTATTCATATTTATGACTGATTTCCTTTCCTTTCTTTTATATTGTCATAAACCCAGCCATCTGTTTTTATATTACTTCTGTTCTCAATACTCTTATACCTACTTTCCATAACTTTAGATTGTGCCTGTGATACCACATTGACATCATAAGCCCTACTAATAAACATTTTTTTTCTGTTTCTGATATTTCCTTCTCAAAATCAGCATCAAAATTACATAACTTGTTCATTCTTAAAAATACATCATATACCAATACCGAAATGAGATGTCCAGAATGACAACTATTGACATAAAAAAATAAATTTCTCTGATCAAATTTTCTATGAATAGTAGTATAGAAACCTCTCAAATCAATATCAAAAAAGTTCACTTGTGGTCCTCTCTCTGGATACAATCAAACTGAAAGCCCATGTTATTTGCCAGTAAATCTTGTATAAAAGACTGGGCATCTAATTCATTTCCATCATGTAGAAAAATCAGATCATCTACAAGTCTGAAATATCTGACCACCTGTGATTTATAAAAATCATGTGTATAGATGTAATCACTTTCAAATTTGGCCATAACCAGATTGGCATACATGGGGGCAAATGCTGCCCCCATCGCAGTATAGTAGGCTAATGACAGCTGGGGCCTTTATAAGCCTAACCATGCGTCCCAAATGTATCCCATAATTTTTCTGAGCCTTAGACATTATTTTAAGTGTATAATTTACGGACTACCATTGTCCATTAGACCACCATCATCATTTGTTAAAATGACAACAAACTTGCACTTAAATGTTATCACAAAGCTCTTTTGAACTATTTTAAAATTAACAGCACAGAAGTTACTATAAAGATTCCACAAACAACAACTCTCTGACGGAGGGAAGGAATAAATCCTTTGGGTCCATATGCTATTAGAAAAGCCCAAGAAATCATTTTGACAGTGAGTGTTTTATTGCCTGCAAGTCCATATCACAGAATTGCAAAACTGCTTTGTGTAAAGCTGAACATTTAGTTTGAAAATGAGCACCAAAGAAAGTCCAGAATATTCCATTCCATAAGTGGTGTCTTGCTGTTAAAATGAATATTATTTGTTTGTTACATTAATGAATATCCTAAGGTTTTATTTTGTGGTCAGGTTGTGCTGTAATTTTTAAGCTTAGGTTTCTCTTTGGTACATGTAGCTGCTTACACAACAGTTCACTTCTTTATTTGTTTTTGTCAAAAAGATATGCACTTGTCATTTCTGTGTTTAGTGATGCACTGCTGCATTCTTTTAAAAACAGTAATTAAAATCAATTTATATGAATTGTTAAAGTCTTCTGAGAGTGAATGAAGCACATCTTAGAAAAAGAATGGTGTCATAAAAACAGAGACACAAAAAACATAATGACTGCTGATCAAATAAGCTACATTTGTATATTTTATTTAAGGGGATAAAGCACAAAAGGAGAAGATGGCATAAGCTAAACTGTGTAGCCATTACGTGCTGCAAGTTATGGCCTGTAAATGCTTGTGACTTACAGCCAGCTGCTCAGCTAACATGTTTAATACTGTTTCATGCAACATGTTTATTAGACATGTGTCTGTGTTATAACGGGTAGTGCTATGAAGCTATAAAGTTATATATGCTGAGCAGATCTTAACTGGTTAACTTGTTGATTGTTATAAAATTCACTTGGAATAGCTTTGGTTCAGCCATTTGCAGTCTGCTGAGTAAGATGACAATGTGAAATTAGGGTATGAAAGGTGGGTGAGGTGGTAAAAGTAACATTTGTTGTGAACAGTTATAGCTTCTATCCTTTTCCACCAGTCTAAGCTCAGTCATGATTGCATTTTCCTACTTATTGCAGTAAATATTATTTTGAAGTACTGCTGTTAGTGCACAAAAGAAAAGTATGCATCACTTATTTCGCATGAATCAGGATAAACCTTTTCTAGAACACCATTTTGTTATCCTTCAGCTATGTAGTGTTTTAGTGCGGGGCTTTGTATCTCACCTTATCAT
Organism: Protopterus annectens; assembly: GCF_019279795.1. Taxonomy (NCBI): domain Eukaryota; kingdom Metazoa; phylum Chordata; order Ceratodontiformes; family Protopteridae; genus Protopterus; species Protopterus annectens. Next base: position 242,224,253 of record NC_056726.1, read on the forward strand.
CTTAGATTTTTTTATTTTTACTTATTTACTTATTGAATGCTGGTGTGTATTCTCAATATTTATCAAATTTGCTGTGAGACCAATAGCCAAATGCCAACCAACAAAACAATAGTAGGTCATGATATTGGACTGCATGGCTATGCTCTCTAATGTATGTACATGTGTGTTACCGCATCGATTTGCTTTCTGGAAATTATGGAATACTCTTATTTCATGGTTTGATCTGGTTGTTGGCTGCGTTTAGTAACCAGTAATAAACTGGAAGAAACATGCAGCTGTTGAAGTGAAATTCACCCAAGAAAATCTTTCCACAACTCTCTTGTCATTTTTGAGATATATTGAGACTTGTTTTAAAGGCAGCTGTGTTTCTTGCAGTTTTATAGTTTCATGGAATGATCTGGCATATGTACCACTGAGCATGCAAGAATGAAAAACTTAATAGCTGATAGCAGAAAGGAAATGAAAGAACTTTTTTTTGTTTTTTTTGCAGAGATGATGTGCAAAGCTGTTTACTAAAACCATGCAAACTTACGATGCTTTAATTGCTTCCCATTCTCTTCTGTTCCGTATCGGTGCTACTTGTCGCTTCAGAGTTAATTAATACATGTAAGTGAAATCAGAGCAGACATAGCTTTCCTCACTGTCCAATAACAATGCAATTAAGTTTAAGAACCAGTCTGCACTTTGCACATTTTCTGCTATTACTGTGTAATCTGACAGTCTAACACTAATAAAATGTAATGATTCACATGTTACTTTGCATTATGGTGAATATGAGTTATGTGCTAAGTCCATAGGAGTTAAATAGAACAGTGGTGGAAATGTTATGTTCATTGTGGTGTGTAGATAAAGATATATACACTGTAGTCTAATCTGCACAAGGATGGTGGTCTAATCTCCATGACGATGGTATTCAGAGTGAAATAAGAATATTATAAAGTATTTGCATCCTATAGATATGTAAATACATTCTAAATAAATTAAACGTTTCAGTTCTTAGCATCATTTAAAACCTCTTAAATAGTCCATATTATCTGTCCTGTTTCTTCAGTGTTTCAGTGGTCTTCCATATTTAGAGAATTCTACAGGTCTGTTTACATTGGATCTCTACTCTTCTCCATCAGGCAGTTCTTACTACTCCGCAGCATAATTTGAAAGACAATTTCAGGAGTCTTTGCATCTCTTAAGTACCACATTTCTCACAGACTTTTCTTACAGAAAAAGTGGATGTAACACTTCTGGTTGTTTTTGCTTTAGAATTTTGACTTCAGCGTATTTGTGTTGTACAGATATCTGTGATTTCAAGCTTTCTTTCATCTTTACTTATAGGATCTTTGTGCATCTGCTTTGTCAACTATTTCAACTTCAGGCAGCTAACATTCGCATTGCTTTGTATTTTTACTCTACCTCCAATGTTCAAATTTTGCTAGCCTTCTCGGTTTCTATCAGTTGTATTTTTGTCTCTGTCAACTCCTTTCCAGAATATCCTTTATTTTATATTGGTTTTGAGGAATCATCAATGTAGCTGAAGTATGCAATATGCTTTGCAGCCTTTTGTTAATTAGTAGCTTATCTGTTGTGAAATACTCCCTGCACTGGGGTCTTTTTGTATTCCACAAATGTGAGATTGCACTTCATACCTTTTACTACTGCTCTTTCATGCAAGAGTTTTCATTGTCTGGATAGTTCTGTTCATTTTAATCAGATGGACTGATCATTTTATGTATAACTTCTCACTCACGGATATTCATAGTTCTTGACTGGTTTTATCTACCAATGCCATATCTGGCATTCCCTGTCTAGAGCCATTAACATACCAGTTACATTTACAAATGTTGCATTTCTCACTTTGATATCTCAGGGGACTTGGAATAATAATCTGTCTATAAAAGATACATGGCTTCTCTAAACTAGAATAAATATGTGCCCGCTGAATTCCAGCGCTCATCTACAACTGGACAGGCTAGCAGTTCTTCCTTTGGATTGTCATTGTGGCATCTACTGCAGGTGGCACAACTATGCACTATTTATTTCTATCAGAGATGACATTCCTGACCAGTTTATTATATCTGAAACTTTTTCTTTGCACTGTACTATTGAAGGTGCAATTCATGTATCCTTTCAAGCGTCTTTTTTCTAGTTTGATTGGAAGAGTTTGTTTTGTCAGCTTTGACCATTAATCCATGGGCACAACTTGCCTAAAAACATGTCTTTAATGCTAATTGTTGCTTAGATCATCTATTCAAAAAACAGATTTGGCAACTGTATTTCTAAGACAGTTGATTATTTTTTATTTTTCTTCTTTCACCGACTGTGGTATAACCCAAGTTATATATAGCAATTTGTAAATCACTTCTGCAAGCTTCTTTAGTAAACATGTTTAGCTTAATATCTGCTATATGTAGTTATTATGTCGAATACATTTCACTTTTTTAGATCATACATGCGTAGATTAAGTAAACTCATTGGAGTCTAGAATAATTTTTGAATATGCTTTGCAAGGCTTTTGGTTTGGTTCTACCTGAATGTCTTTATCAGAAACAGTCATGACATTTCCCACATCCATGCAGTATTGCTGACAGTTCATTTTATATCTGAAAATATCTCTTTTGTACATCTGCAAATTCTTTTAAGTCATAGACTGGTTAATCTTTAACCATTCTGACAAGTAGTTCTAATACAAATGGTATATTTACATCAGTATTTTAATACTAGTGAATCTGTATTTTTTTAGCTTTTCAGAACTATTTCCTTATTCATAGCTCCATTCTCAGGGTGTACCATGCTCTAACAGCTTTCCTGGTGTATATTTATTGCAAACATATTGGATACAAACTTTGCAAGATATAGCATCATTCCTAAAACTCTCTAATTTTTGTTTTCTGGCTTTGGCATCTGCTTAACTGCTCTGTCTTTGTCTGTCTGCATCAGGTTTCAGACTCTGTCATGAAAATATGAACCATGTATTTCAGAGCTGTCACTTTTATTTTGCATTTGCTCATATTTTACTTGAAATTTGTGCTTTGTCTTATAGTCTTCCTTTGCCTGATCCCCCATACTAGTAAGTCAGCAGTTATTTTTACAAAACAATACAAGCCTCAATTATTTCTGTGGCAGCTGTTTCAAGCAACCCTTGTGCTGCTGAAACACTAAGGACAAGTCTAAGGTATCTGTACTTTCCTAGTGTCATGTTAAATGTGCAGATTTTTGGAGCTTGCTTTATCTGTCAAACACAATGATTTGCATTTTATACTGAAAAGAAATAAACACCCGGCATTACTGAAATTATGTCTTTGATAGTAAGCAATGGGGAAATCCCTCTTTTAATCACTTTATTCAGAGCTAGTCGATTGTTACAAAGGTGATTGTATGATTAACCCCTTTTCAGTTCTAATTGCTTCTAAATAGCTTTTAAGATTTCCATTCACTTTAGTTAGTGCTGTCATACCTCTGGACAGTCTGCGCTTTTGTACGTGTGTGTGTATCACTGGTTTTGCATCAAGCTTTATTTGTATGTGATATTCTCTTGTCAGATGTCTTAACCCTGTAAATAATTCAGTATTGTCAAGCAATATATCATCTTTATTGTTCTGAACTGTGTCTAAGATGTTTGTGTGACGGTGAGAATGAATCTGTACATCATGATCTTTGTTTTTACACTGTGGATTCATTTTCACCATTCATAGCTTTTCACCAGCCAATTAACCCAATATTATAATGTACTTTAAATACTATCATCTTAAAAATAAAGAGCAAATGGGGGAGTATATGATGCATTCTGTCTATGCTGACAACAATTCCTGAATATTTGTAAATGTTTTGTATTTCTCTTTGTACCCACAGTATGGAAGAGAGTGAACTGAACTTCTAGATCCCAAAATTACTGCTGTCTGCTATATTTCTGTGCAGCAATACATCCAAGTAGTTGCACATAAATGGCTGAATTTGGAAGTGTTCCCATAAGGTAGGTGTAAGCCTAGTGTACACCTCGTGGTAACCATTTCCAATTCAGAGAAAATCCTATGATGGTGTTGCACCACAGATATAAAATGAAAATGCTAATAAGCCATTCTAAGGGAGCAGTCAATGCTAATTATCCATGTGCTGTTCTCCTGGAAATGCATGTGGTAAGGCATTGCTACACCTGAGCAATTCAGAGAATAGTTCAGCTGTGTAAGTTATATCTGCCACTAGTGTTAATTAACATGGCCAAATGTTTCCATTCACATAATCCTGTTACAGGAGAATTAGTGGACACATAGTATTGTGGGGGTGCATTTGTGCACATGTGTGGTTGCATGTGTGAGTACATATAGGGGTATGAGTGATGTAGGGTGTGTGTGTGTGTGTGTGTGTGTGTGTGTGTGTGTGTGTGTGTGTGTGTGTGTGTGTGTGTATGTGTGTGTGTGTGTGCGTGTGTGTGTCTGCCTTGGCAGTCAGGTTGAGATGATGTTATTTAAAGGTATGAATGGTGTAAAGTATGTCTGTTTGTGTGTGAATGGGGGCATGTGTCCATAGGTGCAATCAGGTGGGGGGTCTGTATGTTTTGGGGGGAAGCTGTTACACCTCCACACTCCCCAAGACTAACAAGCAAACTATGCAATATTGTGGAGTGTGGAACACTAGACAACAGAGATACTCTTCATATCATGCTTTAAAGGCACTTGCAAAGACAGAACAACATTTTGCAGCATGAATGACATAAGGGTGGGGGATCACTAGACACCAGGATTACTATTTCTATTGGCATTAAAGGCTTCTAAAAAGATAGAACAACATTTTGCAGCATGAATGACATAAGGCTGGGGGACCTGTAGACACCAGGATTACTATTTCTATTGGCATTAAAGGCACTTGCAAAGACTGAACAACAGTTTGCAGCATGAATGACATAAGGCAGGGGGACCACTAGACACCAGGATTACTATTTCTATTGGCATTAAAGGCACTTGCAAAGACAGAACAACAGTTTGCAGCATGAATGACATAAGGCTGGGGGACCACTAGACACCAGGATTACTATTTCTACTGGCATTAAAGGCACTTGCAAAGACAGAACAACAGTTTGCAGCATGAATGACATAAGGCTGGGGGACCACTAGACACCAGGATTACTATTTCTATTGGCATTAAAGGCACTTGCAAAGATAGAACAACATTTTGCAGCATGAATGACATAAGGCTGGGAGACCACTAGACACCAGGATTACTATTTCTATTGGCATTAAAGGCACTTGCAAAGATAGAACAACAGTTTGCAGCATGAATGACATAAGGCTGGGAGACCACTAGACACCAAGATTACTATTTCTATTGGCATTAAAGGCACTTGCAAAGACAGAACAACAGTTTGCAGCATGAATGACATAAGGCTGTGGGACCACCAGACACCAGGATTACTATTTCTATTGGCATTAAAGGCACTTGCAAAGACATAACAACAGTTTGCAGCATGAATGACATAAGGCTGGGGGACCACTAGACACCAGGATTACTATTTCTACTGGCATTAAAGGCACTTGCAAAGATAGAACAACATTTTGCAGCATGAATGACATAAGGCTGGGGGACCACTAGACACCAGGATTACTATTTCTATTGGCATTAAAGGCACTTGCAAAGATAGAACAACAGTTTTCAGCATGAATGACATAAGGCTGGGGGACCACTAGACACCAGGATTACTATTTCTATTGGCATTAAAGGCACTTGCAAAGATAGAACAACAGTTTGCAGCATGAATGACATAAGGCTGGGGGACCACTAGATACCAGGATTACTATTTCTATTGGCATTAAAGGCACTTGCAAAGACAGAACAACAGTTTGCAGCATGAATGACATAAGGCTGGGGGACCACTTGACACCAGGATTACTATTTCTATTGGCATTAAAGGCACTTGCAAAGACAGAACAACAGTTTGCAGCATGAATGACATAAGGCTGGGGGACCACTAGACACCAGGATTACTATTTCTATTGGCATTAAAGGCACTTGCAAAGACAGAACAACAGTTTGCAGCATGAATGACATAAGGCTGGGGGACCACTAGACACCAGGATTACTATTTCTATTGGCACTAAAGGCACTTGCAAAGATAGAACAACATTTTGCAGCATGAATTACATAAGGCTGGGGGACCACTAGACACCAGGATTACTATTTCTATTGGCATTAAAGGTACTTGCAAAGATAGAACCACAGTTTGCAGCATGAATGACATAAGGCTGGGGGACCACTAGACACCAGGATTACTATTTCTATTGGCATTAAAGGCACTTGCAAAGATAGAGCAACAGTTTCCAGCATGAATGACATAAGGCTGGGGGACCACTAGACACCAGGATTACTATTTCTATTGGCATTAAAGGCACTTGCAAAGACAGAACAACAGTTTGCAGCATGAATGACATAAAGCTGGGGGACTACTAGACACCAGGATTACTATTTCTATTGGCATTAAAGGCACTTGCAAAGACAGAACAACAGTTTGCAGCATGAATGACATAAGGCTGGGGGACCACTAGACACCAGGATTACTATTTCTATTGGCATTAAAGGCACTTGCAAAGACAGAACAACAGTTTGCAACATGAATGACATAAGGCTGGGGGACCACTAGACACCAGGATTACTATTTCTACTAGCATTAAAGGCACTTGCAAAGACAGAACAACAGTTTGCAGCATGAATGACATAAGGCTGGGGGACCACTAGACACCAGGATTACTATTTCTATTGGCATTAAAGGCACTTGCAAAGATAGAACAACATTTTGCAGCATGAATGACATAAGGCTGGGGGACCACTAGACACCAGGATTATTATTTCTATTGGCATTAAAGGCACTTGCAAAGATAGAACAACAGTTTGCAGCATGAATGACATAAGGCTGGGGGACCACTAGACACCAGGATTACTATTTCTATTGGCATTAAAGGCACTTGCAAAGATAGAGCAACAGTTTGCAGCATGAATGACATAAGGCTGGGGGACCACTAGACACCAGGATTACTATTTCTATTGGCATTAAAGGCACTTGCAAAGACAGAACAACATTTTGCAGCATGAATGACATAAGGCTGGGGGACCACTGGACACCAGGATTACTATTTCTATTGGCATTAAAGGCACTTGCAAAGACAGAACAACAGTTTGCAGCATGAATGATATAAGGCTGGGGGACCACCAGACACCAGGATTACTATTTCTATTGGCATTAAAGGCACTTGCAAAGATAGAACAACAGTTTGCAGCATGAATGACATAAGGCTGGGGACCACTAGACACCAGGATTACTATTTCTATTGGCATTAAAGGCACCTGCAAAGATAGAACAACATTTTGCAGCATGAATGACATAAGGCTGGGGGACCACTAGACACCAGGATTACTGTTTCTATTGGCATTAAAGGCACTTGCAAAGATAGAACAACAGTTTGCAGCATGAATGACATAAGGCTGGGGGACCACTAGACACCAGGATTACTATTTCTATTGGCATTAAAGGCACTTGCAAAGACAGAACAACAGTTTGCAGCATGAAAGACATAAGGCTGGGGGACCACTAGACACCAGGATTACTATTTCTATTGACATTAAAGACTTCTAAAAAGATAGAACAACATTTTGCAGCATGAATGACATAAGGCTGGGGGACCACTAGACACCAGGATTACTATTTCTATTGGCATTAAAGGCACTTGCAAAGATAGAACAACAGTTTGCAACATGAATGTCATAAGGCTGGGGGACCAGTAGACACCAAGATTACTATTTCTATTGGCATTAAAAGCACTTGCAAAGACAGAACAACAGTTTGCAGTATGAATGACATAAGGCTGGGGGACCACTAGACACCAGGATTACTATTTCTATTGGCATTAAAGGCACTTGCAAAGACAGAACAACAGTTTGCAGCATGAATGACATAAGGCTGGGGGACCACTAGACACCAGGATTACTATTTCTATTGGCATTAAAGGCACTTGCAAAGACAGAACAACATTTTGCAGCATGAATGACATAAGGCTGGGGGACCACTAGACACCAGGATTACTATTTCTATTGGCATTAAAGGCACTTGCAAAGACAGAACATCAGTTTGCAGCATGAATGACATAAGGCTGGGGGACCACTAGACACCAGGATTACTATTTCTATTGGCATTAAAGGCACTTCCAAAGACAGAACAACAATTTGCAGCATGAATGACATAAGGCTGGGGGACCACTAGACACCAGGATTACTATTTATATTGGCATTAAAGGCTTCTAAAAAGATAGAACAACAGTTTGCAGCATGAATGACATAAGGCTGGGGGACCACTAGACACCAGGATTACTATTTCTATTGGCATTAAAGGCACTTGCAAAGATAGAACAACAGTTTGCAACATGAATGACATAAGGCTGGGGGACCACTAGACACCAGGATTACTATTTCTATTAGCATTAACGGCACTTGCAAAGATAGAACAACAGTTTGCAACATGAATAAATGAAAATGAAAATATGTGGCAAGTGGGGGGGGGGGCACTAGACACCAGGGATAACTATTTATTTCATGCATTAAAGGCACATACAAATTAGAACAACATTTTGCAGCATAAAAGATTTGAAAGAAGGGGAACACTTGACACCAGGGATAACTCTTTATCTTTTTATAAATGCACTTACGAAACTTTAAACCCTGTGCCATCAGCACTCATATATAACTTTTTTTTCAGAGAACTGGCATTCTACAACACAAGGGATAATCCTTACCTTTACCTAAGTATTCAAAAAAAAGTAAAAAAGAGGAGCTTCAAACTCTCCACCCTTGGCACACAAAGTAGGGATCTTAACTCTCTACCCTAACTGATGAGTTAGTGTAGCAGGACATTTCTGGCACAATAGGAAGTGTGAAGCTGTATTATATGGCATTATGCAATGAATACTACAGTCTGAGAGTTATGAGGGACAAGACATGTGTAAGATGCGACAGTAGGAACATCCTGTAAATCACATGCAGTTGAGAGGGATAGGTGTGTGTTTGTGTAGAAGGATGCTTTGGGATAAAGCTGGGAGGTACACTAGATAATGTTATGGTGAATTTTTAAACTTTTACCTGGACTCATTTAAAATGTAAACAGATCAATATGAAGAATGAAACTATTACAAGATTTGAAGGGGTATTTCAGAACTACACAGTTAGAGCTCCTCTACAAGCAGAACACTATAATTTAAAGGAGAAAGGGATGATGATGAAACATGGGGAAAGCTCAAGAAATAAGGAGAAACTCGGATTTTGGATACAGATCTTGAAGGAGAATAACAATAATTGTATTTAATATTATATTCATAAAGTAGCAGAAAATATTCTAAGAACTAAGCCAACATGGGAATAGAGAAAGAATATTCTCCCAGTAGGCATGACTGTAATTAGGGTTACAAAGAATAGGCAAGAGGGGGTTGCAATTTACTGGAGAAAACTGACAAAGAAACAAAGGCATTGGGAGCAAATAATTAGAGAGGGAAAGGTAATAGAATGGGAAGAGGACAAGAATTAATTTGGAAGGTAGGCTAGAGATTGCTTTTTTTATCAAGGATTGATATCAGAGTATAGACAGATAGAAAGAATAGGGGGATCCTAATTGAAAGACCAGCACTGGTAGAGTTTTTGTAGAATCTAGAACAGAAGCTGTTATTTAAAAGGGGATAATTAGTAGGGCATATAAAATATTACATGGTAACTATAGGAATCAATCACAGGAGGTTAAAAAGGATTGGGAAGAGAGATTCAATAAGCAAATCACAAAGAAATAAAGTCTAGAAGTTTTAGGATCTTTGCTTGGAAGTGCTTATTTAGGTATTTTTATACCCCAGCAGACTCCAAAGAAGTGTTCCTTGGGTAGATTACAAATGTTGGAGGTGTGATGGCAACTAAGCAGGTAAATGGGAACATATTTTTGGGGAGTGTAATGAGTTGGCAGACTTTAAAAATTCCCTGCAGGCTACTTTTATCAGAAATACTGGGATAGTAAATTGATATAATTAAGGAAATTATTTTTTGAAGAGTGATACAGAATTAGAATTGTCCTAGACATAGTAAGACCCTACTGAGTTTAATTCTGGTGGCTGCCAAAAAGCAATTAATAGAAAACAGAAATCAAATTCTAAACCATATTTACTAGAAATAGTGAATATAGTAAAAGAGATAAAAACTGGAAGTGGGATCTTTAGAAAAAGGTAGGAGCAAATTACATAGAAAAATAGAAATTGTGGGAACAATACATGCAGAATAATGTTTTGGAGGAGGAATAAGGTTTAAGGGAAGTCAGGAATTGAATAAGCTTTGTAAAGTTTGACTGACAATGACTGGATAGATTACAAGTGATGTATAATGTTTGCAAGTGAAGATATGTCAGTATGGTTTGTTTTCAATATTTATATAAATTAATGATTGTCTGTGTTGTAAGTGATAATTTAATAAAGATTTTTCTTGTTTAAAAAATAAGAATGAAACTTTAATTTCTGGCATTACTGACTAAGAATCTGTGATTTACATGAGCAGGGACAAAAATAAGGGACATCAGAGATGTTCTGACAACACAAGGACAGGTAGGAGGTGTGTTAGTGTGTGTGTGCTCATGTGTCTATTTGAATGTCTGCATGTGTGGGAGAGTAACTGGGAAGTATCTGTGCCAACATGATGCATAGGCCACCACTGGGAACTACTGCAAGAAAAGAGCTGATTTGCACTTGCAGTAATTAAGGGTTATTTAGAGAAATTCAAATTAGCCAATTATTAGGGCTTTCCTCATTTTGGCTAAGATGTCACTGAATCACATCTTCCTGCATAATAAAAAAGTAGTGTGGCAGGTGGTGGCAGTTGGGGCATTGTCTGTATAAAAAAAATTAAGAAACAGTGGAGTGTTACATGGATCAGTGTTAGAACTGGTCATTTTTACATGTCTGTGTCAGAAAGCACAATAGAATTTGATATCAGCTCTATAGTATAGATGAGTATAGGCCTAACTGTCTGTGACCCAGATGACCTTGGGATTAGCTACCAATCCATACACTGGAAAGGCCAAACAATGAGAATGGGAGTAAGCACTGATTCTGACTGAAGTACCCCCTGGGAAGGAAAGTGAGTCTACATTCAGACGCTACTGGAGAAGTGTTGAATGGAATGAGGGATTTGGACTAGGATCATGAGTTGGCTCTGCCAAGCAGCAATCCCCATTGTAGCTTTCATGGAACACTTGTGAGAATGTGCACATTCCCAGAGGAAGGCATAGAAGACTGTTGCATTTTTGAGCATGTACATCAACTGCCAAAAGATGGGCTAGGCACATAAAAATGGAAAATATCTCTTGGCTGCCTGGATGACAACCATGCTACAGTCAGCTCTCATCTTGCTGATGGAAATGAATGACAGCAGTCATGGCCGAGGTTTGATGGTCAGCAGGTGGAGGTCAAGGAAAAATAAAGTAGAGTTGCTTGACATAATAAGCCTGGTTCATGGGTAGTGGTTTATGAAATATTGTAAAGTTCTTGAAATCACAGGATCAAGAATAGAGCTCATCTGGAGTGAAAGTTCAAGATGTTCTCCCCATAAGGTGATAGGCTGTCACACTTGTGCTTATGGCCATTTAGTAAGTGTAACATTTTTTCTCATGTGAGACCACCCTGCTTATGAAAGCCTGCCTTGGCAATTTCATGACTACATTCTCTTTTAAAAGTTTTAACTTATTAATTAAAAGTTATATCCTACCCAAGCTCCCTTGCACATGCATCATGACAGTCACCAGACTCTTCCGTCTTTGTCGGCTTGGAAATGCGCAGAAGACTGGTTTCAAGTGGAACTCATGAACTTTTGTCTGGCTAGCTATTTCTGCATGGTAGAGAACAGATGTTGTAGGAATCAAACCTCGGAAGTGTGGAATGCAGTTTACTTTATAGCTCTTTACCTTACCCACAGAGCTATACTGCCAGTCATTTAGGGCAGTGTTTCTGAAACTTTTCTGATCGTGGCCCACTTGGACAAAGCACAAAACTCAGTGGCTCACTAGCCCCTTCCATAACACACATTTAAAGATGGGTCATACTTTACTACTACAGGTGAACCTACAAATGCCAGATCAAAGTGTAAAAGTGTGGGCTTTGCATTTACTGTCAGCCCTGAACTGATTCCAACTAAAAATTAAGTTGAATGAAAATTGGAAATTGGAATATATATACTGTGAATAATACCATGAAGTAACATAATTATAAAGTATATAATTATTTATTCATGGGATTATGTAGGTAGATATGAAAAAAAGCAAAACATACTACATGAATTAATGTGAAGAATGACACTGCTTGCTTTCAGAAACCAGCAGAAATATTTAGTAATGAATAATAAAATAGGCAACACGAGAATACTGAATATCTAGTTACAATAAACACCAAACTTTCAATCACAGGAGGTATAAAAATAACGCAGTTGAATAGTTTCATACAGATACAGAAAAACAATGTTTAACTAATCTCACTGTATTTCCATGTAGTCTATTTTATTTTACATGTAATTCACCACCTTTGCTCCAAAAGTCATTAGTTTTAGGAGGAACTAAGAAGGACAGAGCTAAAATTACAGTCAAAATCAGGGACAGTTGAGAAGTTTGGTATGCAGGGATGTCACTGACACCAGTGTGATGACCATTCATGCAAAAACTGTATTTACTGTATGACTGGTATATATATAACACTTATAAGCAATACTTAATAAAATTATTGAACAAACACTGACTACAACCAGTCAGTCCAACAGATGACTCCCTCAAGCCATATTATCATTCACATCTTGAGTACTTCATCCATCTCTGTCTTTTCTGTCCTTGTTTCCATTTTTTCCCTTCTATGATGGTATTCCTGCTTCTAATGATGTCCCCTCACAGCCAAACATCATTGTTTTTTACCCATACCAGAGTGATATTTCAGGAGCTATGTCTCAAAGTAACAATTTTGAGATAAGTCTCATTTTTATTAAGACCTTTCTTGATTTTGTTACACTTTTTAGAAGATGTTACTGGGAGCTAAGAGGTGATGTGTGCAAGCTGTTTGTGTTGGGGTCACATTTCAGTGTGAGATTGTTTGTAGCCACTTCTTCCACGGGATGTCAATCCTTAACTGCTGACAGTCCTTTTTATATCTGAAAATGAGTTCTGATGCTTATCAAATAACTCTAAAACCCTTATTTTTTATTTTCAAGGCACTATTTATTCATTTTTTTTTTCTGGAGCAACAAACACAATAAAGAAAATACAGGAAAAATACATCAGCCCCAGTATTTCAGCTAGGTTCCTTCAGGTGTTTATTTTCTATCTGGTCAAGCTTGTCTGTTCATTGTATGATTTCTTCATAGCCATTTGCTGAGTACATGTTGTAGTGATACACATGGGTTTCAATACTAGTAGATTTCAAATAACCACCCCTTCTCAGAGCTAGAGTGACTTTAGAGTGAGAATAATAAATTTAAGTCAGTGTGGCAGATAGGGTAACTATGCAAGAGTATATTTAAAGTGCAGCACAGTGCTTCAGAATACATTTCCCAACAATAAAATATAGTCCTACTTGAATGTAAATGTACTGAATAAAAAGGCATGAAAACCTTCATCTCACATTATGTTCTAGTAATGGATAGGCTGCTACCCTATATATTTTTTAAGTTAGAAAAATTCCTGTGTTATAGCTAGCCAAGAAAGTCTGAGAGACAAGTGACTTTAGAAAAGAAACACCCAGTACTGACTTATTAAGTAATCCAATGATAGAAGCAGGCAATGCCGCACAAAAATAGTAAGTGATTAAGGTCACCCAAAAACAAAATTTTAATAGCCATTTGGCAAATATATCGTAATTCATATAATATATAATAACATTCAATGTATGGCAACCAGCAGCGTCACATATCTAAGCATTTCATGGAGAATCATTGTTAACAACCCTAGAGCTGTAACCATTCTGACAGACTGCAACTACATAAATCTAACAGACTGAATCCAAGGACAATGGACAAACTCTGGCAGGCGCCTCAAACTCCTTACCAGGAAAGCTCTCAACTTCCCTACTTAAGAACTGTGGACAAAGACAAATATAATGAGAAGAACAAAGGTCCAAAATAAAGAGTAGTTTTTGAATATTGTTTTCATTCACTTAAAAAGTTAACAGAACAGCAGATTTTTATCAGCGTGTATTTTGTGTACAATAAGTATGAAACTCTAATGTCAGGCATTAACTTTAATCCTCAGTGATTATTTTAATTGAAACATTTAAAAAAAAAATCAAGATTCAGAGGAAGTTGAGAGGTATGCCTACGCAATCCATTACAGTTATGGAAAACACCAATTCTTCTGCAAATTGCTTCACCTTTAACAGCACCTGTCACCTCCCAGTACCACCTTTTTCAGCAATGTTTCATAGGTATTATTAGGCATCCATGCATTTAGAAGCACAAACCCTAACTAATGTCCCAATGCAAGGTTGCAAATAAAAGTACATTTCACCATGTTTTTGTCTACTATTGGTACATAATGCAGTAAGAAAACAGTGACTCATTCTTCAGGCTCTCCCACTCGGGCAGTAACAGGATGAGCAAGCTAAATGCATTTCACTTGTTGCTTCTCTCTTTCATAACAGCGTTTCTCAAAAACGACCACACTGTCATACCTCTCAACCTCTTAAGCAAGAAATCTGGACAAAGCCATAAATAAAAGTGGGACAAAGGTCCAAAAATAGGGACAATTTTTAAATATTACTCTTACAAACTTAAAAAGTTGGTAGAATAACAGGTTTTGTATTAGCATGAATTTTTTGAAGGGTATGAAGTCTAAAACTCAAACTTCCCTTATTATTTTCTAAGTTCAGTCTTTAATGATTTGCCAGTAATTTGCCAAACCACAATTTTATGAAAAAATTGACCAAAAATATGAGGTATAAATCTGGACATTCTGTGAAAATCTGTACAGTTGAGAGGTATGTCTGACACTGCTCTACCTATTTTCCAAGACACCTGTCATTTTCTCACTGCCAACAGGGTCTCTCATCCTTGCACTCCACAACAATCACTGATGCGTCTCTGATGGAAGAAAGAAATACCACTTCATTCCCATTTTAATGACATTTGCAAGACAGAAAAAACAAAACACTGGACAGAAAACCACCTATAGTTTAGTCAGCATGTTACATGAAGGAATTTAGGGATTATGCCCTCTCTCTACTGCATTTTAATAATGTAAATACAATGATTTTCCCAAAGTAATCTACCTTGGTTTTACACAATAATTCCCTTTCCCTTGGTTCGCCTCTCAAAACAGTAACACTTTTTAACATATCTTTTACCTTTGAGAGTGGAATCCTGGTACTGGCTCATTAGTATACAATCAACAACTTCCTACTTAGCACGAGCACACCAACTCCTGCATATAGCGCAGGAAATCACATACAGTCAAGGGATTAGCAGGAAGAGCTCTGAAAACACTGCAAAAACAATGGCTAAGCAGTAACGGTTCCATTATTGTGTTAATGGAAGTGTTAACACAATAAATGGAACTATTACTGCTTAGCCATGCTGAAGTTTGGTTTTTGGAGCATTTTTACACACAGCATGAAGAGGCCATGATATTTATTTAGTAAAAACATTTGCAGCCCACCAGGAAATCCTCACGGCCAACCGTACTTTGAGAAAGGCTGCATTAGAGACAAAGGTGCTAGACCTGGGATGAATATCTGATTTCCCATCCACTGGTCCAGGTTACACTTAAATAGGGTTTTGGAAGACCTCTGCTTCACCTGGATAGGAAGCCTATTCCACAGGAGGAGAATTCTCTGAGACACATATGTATCCCTCCAGCATGTCCTATTTATGTTGCAGATAAAGTTCAAGTCGTCAAATAGAGCAGTTCTGATGCTACAGAGATGCCTTGTGTGCCAGGCACAGATAGCCTCTCAGCAGTCTGTAGGAAACCGAGTAAGGAGATAGGGGTTTGAGGTGATCTGCACAGGATATGTTTTTCATAGTTGTTTACTTTGCTAATGACCACAAGGGCCTTTTTAAGCCTAGTCATGCATCTCAAATCTCTGACAAGTCCTGGTACCCTTGATAAGTGTAAGCAGGGATTGGGAGATGAAACACTTACAAGCAGAGGCCTGGGAGATGAACCATTTACAGTCTGCCTGTATCCATTAGAGAAATAGGCACCAAACAAGGGATGAATTTACTGTTCCCCATCCAGTTGTCCAAGTTACACTTGAACTGAATTAGGGAGGAACTCTGCTTCACATGGATGGGCAGCCTGTTCCAGAAATGGGTTAGTCTGTGGGATGCATACCTGTCTCTCCAGCACATCCTATTTATGTCACAGGCAAGGTTTAAGTCTTTAGAATGGGTAATTCTGGTACTGTTTGTTTTGCAGATATGCAGAAGGTCCATCAGAGTATGGTCTGACAATGCCTTGTATGCCAGGCATAGATCTCTCCTCAACAGCCTGTAGAAGTAGAATCCAGGTATAGGGCCTTGAGGCAGTCTGCACAAGATGTTACTTATCCCCTGTATTCTTTTAGTGAGGAACCTCTGTGGACATTCCATTTGTTGGATATGCCTGCTTAGGTACATACCAAAGTGGGCACTGTACTCAGTGATAGGTCTGATGAATGTCAAATACAGTGGAACACTGACTTCCTTGGAATCCAGAGATAGGGCTTTGAGGCAGTCTGCAGAGGACATGTTACTTACACCCTGCATTATTTTAGTGAGGAACCTCTGTGGTCATTCCAGTTGTTGGATATGCTTGGTTAGGTACATACCAAAATGGGCACTATACTCAGTGACAGGTCTGATGAATGACAAATACAGTGAAACACTGACTTCCTTGGATCTAGATGCCATACCTTTGTTAATCAGTATCACAACACAGAATGATTTCTTCTCTACTGTAGACTCGATAGTCAAAGGCTAGACTACTGTCTGTGTGTGTCACCAAGTCCCTGACTACTGGGTCAACTCTTAGGAGTGTATTGTCAATATGGTAGTTACCAGGTGTGGATGACTTCCTGAAAGATGCTATTATTTATTTTTTGGCATTTAGTTTTAGTCCATGGCTCTGACACCAGCTGTTTGTCTGTGTCAGCCCTTCTTGAAGAATATTTGTGTCAGTGTGGGATTCAATGGTGGCTCCTAATTTCCCATCATCTTCAAATTTAGTTAGCCAGGGGCCATTGACACTGGCCTTGACTTCAGAGAAGTAAATGCCAAAAAGGAGTGGTCCCGGGACCTATCCCTGAGGGACTCTGCTTGTGACTCACCTCTTTGTAAAGGTGGCCTCTCCAATTCTAACGTCCTGTGTTCTGTCTGTGAGCCAGTTGGCTATCCACTGGGTGAAATAAGTGTTTGTAACTAACCTCTTGAGTTTGTCAACAATGGCTGAGTGGGTAATTGTATCAAATGCCTTGGCCAGGTCAATGTAGGCAGTGTGAATCATTTTGCCCTCCTCCATTGCTCTGTTGACCTTCTCAAAAAGTCCACCAGGTTGAGTAGGCAAGACCTGCACTTGATGAAACCAAATTGGGTTGGGTCCAGTGTCTGGAGGGTTACTATGTCATTATTGATCATTTCCATGATAATTCTTTCCATGGCTTTGCATATGAGACTGGTGAGACTTATGGGTCTGTAGTTTCTGGGGTCTGCAGCTGGCCCATCTTTGTGCAGAGGGATGATAGTTGCTGTTCTCCATTCATGAGGCATGAGGCCTGTTTGGAGGCTACAGTGAAACAGTGATTTGAGGGGCCTAATAGGTCATGTTTCATGCTATTTAGAAGGCATCCTGGAATATTGTCTTGGCTTATTGATGCAGTGTTCTTGGCCTTAGAGAGAGCATAAGGACCTGTTCCCTAGTGATAGCAGGGAGAATTATATTTGATGGTATTTCCTGAGTGAAGGTTGATGGGGAGAGAAGAGGGGCAAAGTTGGAGCTGAATTTGTTGGCCAGTAGGTTTGCTGTATCTTCTGGCTCAATATAGGTGGCTCCATGTACAAAAGGCTCTAGACACAATTGTCTATTGCTTTTGAGGTTGTGGACATAGCTAAAAAATAACTTGTGGTTACCCTTGGCCTGGGAGGCCAAATTTACCTTGAATTTGGCTTTGGTAGACTTTATTTGCCCTCTGAGTTGTTTGTTTAGTTTGATATGAGTGCTGCACCTCCTAATTTTTGCCATGATTTTCTTCCTTCTTTTGTATGACCTATTGATTTTGTGATTCCACCAGGGTAGCAGTGTTCTCAGGGTTTTAGGGGGCTTGAAATGTTGCTAGGTTATCTCTTAATAGCAGGAAGTTATCCTTAGAATAGTTCCTGAATATTCCAGTGTTAGGTGGGGTTCCATGTTTTACTTTTACTTCAAAGGAGACATTTTGTGATCTGACCTTACCAGAGAAGACATTACATTAGCAGGTGTACAGCATGCTCCCATATTAGTGAGGACCAGATCCAGTATGGTTGCATCCCTGGTTGGTGTACTGACAATCTGGTCTAAGGAGTTTGTGTTTACAAAATCCAGGAATCTCTGTGCATGTACATTTGGTGTCATATAGGATACCTGGTTAATAATGGGGTAATTAAAATTGCTCATGAATATGGTATTGGGTTGGATGATGAGTGTTTTAAATAAGTTTAAATTCATGGTATGGGTTTCCTGGCTCATAGAATGGGAGACCTCTAGCTTGCAAGGAGGTGGTATTGGATTTTGCCTATGGTGATTTGAATATCGACAAATAGAAGTACATTGTTGTGTTTGACCATCCTTGAGGAATATTTACTTTTGATGTAAATCGGGACACCTCCACCTTTATTCCTGTCTGTGTAGTAGCTGGTCTAACTCTGGAAGGCCTTGTAACCTTGTGCTATTGGTGTGCTCTTCACAGCTTTAAACCATGTCTCAGTGATCGCATAGATGTCAGCATTCTCTACAATGAACAGCGCTTCAAGGGAATGGAGTGTTTGTTTAGACTCCTAGCATTAAACAGTAATACCTTTAGATTTTCTTGGTTTTGATTTGCTATGTTGGAAGTACTTTCACTTTGGCATTGACTAAAAAAGGTACTATAGGGAAGACAATGTTTTAGCTAATATTCAAAAGTCTAGCGGGAAGAGGTGCAGACCATTCCTGGCAAAGCAGCATGGTCTGTTGACCATCTCCTTCCATGTTGACAAATATTGCATCCTCTTAGAATGATACCGGAAACTAAGCCAATTATTAAAGTCAGTCATCTTTTGTTCTTAGGTTCATAGGTGTGTACTAGGCTAATGGCCCTGGGGCCTTTACAAGCCTAGCCAATAGAATTACCCTGGCATTGTGCCACCCGACCTTAGTTCCCAGTATGTCTGTCGAGTAAAGCCACTGGAGTGATCCCTGGGGTGAATTTTCTATTTCCCATCCACTCATTAAGATTTCTCTTGAAAAGGACCACTGAGGTACTCTGCTTGACATGTATGGGAATTCTATTCCATAGCATGGGCAGTCTCTGGGTTATAAACCTGTTCCTCCAGCATGTTCTGTTGATTGTGGTAATGAGGTAGAGGTCTCTGAAGTGTGTGGTGTGGATGGATTGGGATTTCTTTAGCTGTAGCATTTCTGACAGAGCTGGGTCAGACATGGCTTTGTAAGTCAAGCAGAGATCGCCTCTAAGCAAGCAATATGAGACAGAATAGTTGGAGTTTTTTTAGTCTGTCCATATGGGACAAATGTTTAAGGCCTAGAATCCTTTGTGAGGTACTTTTGCGGCCTCTCCAGTTGTTGCAGGTGTATAGTGAGGTACATGCCATATGGGGCATTGTACTCAATGATTGGGCTAATGAGGGAAGAGTAGAGGGAGACAATGACCTCTTTCTTCTTGGATGGAAAACCCTTAGTAATGGGATGTGCCACATAGAAGTCTGACCACAATGGCAATGTGGTGGTCAAAAGAGAGGTTGCTGTCAAACTGTGTTCCCAGATCTCTTATACTGCCTTCTGTGTTCAGTGGACTACCATTGATGTGGTAATTCATGAGAACCGAGTTTTTCCCAAAGGGGATGATGACACATTTTTTGGCATTGAGCTTAAGGCCATGGTTCTGACACCAGTCGTTGGTCTCAGTGAGGCCTTTCTGTAGGATATCAACATCACTTGGGGAGTTAATAATAGCTCCCAACTTGTAATTGTCTATGAACTTTGTCAGCCAGAGTTCCCTTGTGTTGGCCTGGACTTCAGAGAAGTAGATACTAAACAGGAGAGGACTCAGGATCGAACCCCTGTGGGACTCCACTCATGACTGGTCAGCAGTCTGACTTGGAGTCAGCTACTTTTACACTGTGGGTTCTACCTGTGAGCCAGTTTGCAACCCACCTAG
This sequence comes from Protopterus annectens, assembly GCF_019279795.1. Classification (NCBI taxonomy): domain Eukaryota; kingdom Metazoa; phylum Chordata; order Ceratodontiformes; family Protopteridae; genus Protopterus; species Protopterus annectens. The sequence continues at coordinate 242,244,664 of NC_056726.1, forward strand.
TGATACAGGTGTTGATGCCTAGCTTAGTGAGTTTTTCTATGATTCGTGAGTGGGGAATGGTTTCAAAGGCCTTGGCCAGATCAAGGTAGACTGTATGAACCACCTTGCCTTCATCCACAGCTCTAGTGACTGACTCAAAGAAGTTGACCAAGTTGAGCAGGCATGAACTACCCTTCACAAAACCACACTGTGTGAGATCCAGAGTTTGGAGATTCCCTATATCCTTGTTTATTAGGTCCACGATGATGTGTTCCATAGTTTCGCATATCAGACTTGTCAGGCTAATGGGGTGATAGTTCCCAGGGTCTGTAGTCGCCCCTCCTTTGTGGAGAGGGATGACTGTAGCAATGCGCCATTTGATAGGGACAAAGCCTGAGGTGAGGATGTGACTAACAGGGCACACAGGTGAGGTGCCAGTTCACTTTGTAGTTCATGTAGAACACAGCCAGGGATATTGTCAGGTCCTATAGAAGCTGTATTCTTGGCCTTGGATGGTGCTGTTTTAACCTGTGCCTCAGTAATACTGGGTGCCTGGCAATCTACTGGTATTGTGACTGGTCCCTTGGGGGGAGGGTAAAGTTGGCACTGAATCTGTCAGCCAGTATATTGGCAATATCTGGTGGCTTGGTATAAGAGGTACCATTGTGCAGTAGCTCAGAGCAAATCTGGGTATTGCCGTGGAGATTCATAGGTTCATAAGTTCATAGGTTTATACTAGGCTATCTGCCCTAAGGCATTTATAAGCCTAGCCCAGAGCTTTTGTGGCTTACGCCACCCCTTATGTTAAAAAATACTGTGCCCATTAGTTTGTTGTGCCTCTGTCCAGCAGTGACACAGAGATGATTCCTGGGGAAAACCTACGATCTCCCATCCACCAGTCAAGATTTCTCTTGAACAGAGCCAGCGAGGTGCTCTGCCTCACATGGACTGGGATTTTATTCCACAACATAGGGAGTCTCTGGGTGACAAATCTATCCCTCCAGCATGTCCTATTTATATCCATGCTAAGGTTTAAGTCGTTTGCTCTAGTGGATCTGGTAGATTTGGATTTTTTGAGGTGGAGTATGTCCATTAATTCCGGGTTGGACATGGCCTTGTATGTCAGGCACAAGTCACCTCTGAGCAGATGGTATGCGACTGAATAGAGCTGGAGTTTCTTCAGTCTGGCAGCATATGACAGATTTTGGAGTCCCTTTATCCTTTTGGTGAGGAACTTTTGGGGTCTCTCCAATTGCTGCAGGTGTCGGGTGAGATACATCCCGAATGGGGCATTGTACTCGATCATTGGTCTGATAAGTGAAGAGTACAGGGGAACAATGACCTCACTTGATCTGGATGTGAATCCCTTCATGATCAGGTGGGCAATGTAGAAGGTTTTTCTAACCACTTTAGCAATGTGAGTGTCAAAAGAAAGGCCACTGTCAACCTGGGTCCTCAGGTCCCTGATAACCTCTTCTGTGCTTAGTGGATTGCCACCTATATGGTAGCTTGGGGTTACCTTGTTTTTCCCGAAGGGTATGACTATACATTTTTTGGCATTTAACTTCAGGCCATGGCTCTGGCACCAGCTATCAGTTTCCATGAGACCCCTCTGAAGGATATCTGTGTCCGATGTACTTTCCACTATGGCTCCCAGTTTGCAGTCATCTGCAAACTTTGTCAGCCATAGTCCTCCTATGTTAGCCTGTACTTCTGAGAAGTAGATGCCGAACAACAGGGGGCCAAGGACTGAGCCCTGTGGGACACCACTTGTGACCGGCTTGGAGTCTGACATGGCGCCAGCTGCTCTAACCCTGTGGGTTCTGTCCTTTAGCCAGTTTGCAACCCATCTTGTGACATATGGGTTTACATTTAAGCTGGTAGGCTGTATGGACTGCCTTTCCCTCATCAATGGCCTTGGTGACTGTTTCGAAGAAGTCGACCAAGTTCAAAAGGCATGATCTGCCCTTGACAAAGCTAAACTGGGTCGGGTCCAATGTCTGCAAGTCCCCTATGTCTTTGTTTATGAGTTCCATTATGATCCTCTCCATAGCTTTGCAGACCAGGCTTGTTAAGCTTATGGGGCAGTAATTACCAGGGTCCGTAGAGGCACCGCCTTTGTGGAGTGGGACCACAGTTGCCGTACGCCACTCCTTGGGCACGTATCCTGTGGTAAGGCTAAGATTAAACAGCTGCCTTATGTGCGGGTTTAGTTCCTCATTGAGTTCATGTAGCACACAGCCGGGGACACCATCCGGTCCCATTGATGCTGTGTTTTTAGCTTTAGAGAGAGCAGCTTTCACCTGCGCATTGGAGATGTCTGGGAGGCTGCACTCCACTGGGATAGTTATCTCTCCTTTTGGGGGGGTGAAGTTTGCACTGAACCTGTCTGCCAGTATGTTGGCAATGTCTGTGGGTTCAGTGATTTTTGTATCATTATGGACTAATTCTGAGCATATCTGGGAGTTTCCACCCAGGTTTCTAACATAGCTGAAGAAGGCCTTATGATTGTCTTTTGAATCTATGGCAATTTTCTCTCAAAGTTGGCCTTGGATGATTTTATGAGTGCTCATATTTTTTTACTAATAATGATCAAAGGTGTCATCTCTTTTATGGATTTTGCTCTATCATGTAACAGCTTTCTCCTCTTATTGTAAAGTTTGTTTATGGCTGGGGTCCACCAGACTGGACGTTTGCCCTTGGTGGAAAGAGTCTTGGTTTTATTAGGGATTGCCTGATCCATGCAGTCCTGGAGGTGTTCGTAGAAGGCATTTGTAAGGCTTCTGCAGCTTGGGTTGTGGTTTCCACTGGCTCGGGGGCCTTGAAGGATACCACACCAGTCTTGAGTAGTGTGAAGTTTGCTTTAGAGAAGTTCTTCACTGTGGTCTTTTTTGTTTGGGGGTGGGGGCGGGATGTGGATATCCAGTGAGATTAGTTTATGATCTGATCTCACCAATGAGGGATATACTTCCAGTGTGGAGCACTTTGTCCCCATGTTTGTGATGATGAGATCTAGTATATTTTCTCCTCTTGTGGGAACGGTGACTAGTTGTTCCATAGCATTTGAATTTATGAACTCCAGGAACCTTTGGGCTAGAAAGTTTGGGCTTGAGTAATGTTCCCAGTCTATATTCGGGTAGTTGAAGTCACCCAATATAATGGTGTTTGGAGATACTTTTATACCCTCCAGTGTCTTCAGGAAGGCTGTGTGGGGTTGCTGAGTTTGAGAGGGTGGCCTGTAGCATGCTACAAATTGTAGAGCAGTTTTGCCTATGGTTAATTGCACCTGGATGGTTTCCGATGCTTCGTGTGTTGCCATCAACTTGGAGGTGTGGGTATCCTTGATGAATATGGATACACCCCCTCCTTTTGTGGTGTGGTCTGGGTTTTGGGGCCGGAACGCATGATATGAGGTAAAACCTGATAGTGCCGGGGTGCTCTCAGGAGCCTTGAACCAGGTTTCAGTCACAGCACAGACATCGATGTTCTCCATACTGAGAAGGGCCTCGAGTGCGTGCATTTTGAGATTTAGACTTCTGGCATTGAGCAGCATTACCCTTAGTTTCTTCCCATTTTTGTTTTCTAGGGAGGTAGGTTTAGAATTTGAGCCTTGCCTAAAAAAGGCACTATGGGGGTGGCAAGAGCCTTAGCCAATATCCGGAATCTCAGGGGTGACAGATGCAAGCCGTCCCTTGTGAAGCAGCGTGGCTTGTCAAGCATGTCATCCCAGGCAGACAGACACTGGATCCCCTTTGAATGACACCAGAAATTAAGCCAATTGTTAAAGCTGATCATCTTGTCTCTATGTTGTGGCATCATTCTTGGTGAAGGAAGGATGCTGCTCAGGGTCAGGGTCATACCTGCCTGGGCTACATAATCAGAGAGCTCCTCTATGTCTCTTTTCATGTAGTCCAGGGAGGTATGTCTCAGGTCATTCACACCAGCATGGACAATGACTGTGTTATATTTGTACTTGCTGTGGAGTGACCCGAGTGCTTGTGTTATGTGGCGGATTCTAGCACCTGATAGGCAGCTTACTGTGACCCTCTCCTTGTTCAGCCTGGTGAGTGGGACGTCAGTGTGTCTGACTATGGAGTCACCTATGACAAGTATGTTTGGTGTTGTATTTGGCCTTAAGGGCTGTGACTGCTTTGCACACTGATTTTGTGTTTTATGTGTTGCCTGTGGTGTGTCATGAGGTGGCGGTTGCTTGGGTGTCTGCTTTGGAGGCCTCTGCTGTTTAGGTAAATTTTTGCTCAGAGCCTCTGAGTATGTCTTTGTGTGTTTATGTGTTTGATACATTGTTGTGATAGCTTTATGTGAGACTGGTTTTGTGGTGTGTGTAGTTGCCTTCTCCTCCTGTCTGGTCTTGCCAGTCCTGAGTTGAGAGAGCTCAGCCTCCAGTTTGGCTAAATAGCTGCATCTCTCACAAGTATTTGTGTTATGTCGGAGGAGGAAAGGGCTGTCTGTGTACATGAGGCAATTGTAACATTGCCTCAATATTCCCAGATTCACCAACTGGACAGGAGAGGACGCCAGCATCTGGCCCTTCAACATGCTAGAGAAATTAAGAAGTTTGGGGTGTAACTGAATGAGAGAGGACTTAGTAAGGAAGTGGGTACTCCTGGGGGAGGGTTTCGCTAGTGAGGGACTTTGTATAATACAGAAGTGCTAAGCCTGAAAAGAAGATGCTTTTAAGACAAGTGCTGAGCTTTTTTTTTTTTTTTTTTTTTTTTTTGAGAAAAAAAAAAAGCTTTTAGGAACAAGTGCTGCACTTTTTAGTTAAGGGATATACTGTTTAGATTACTAGTAGAGCAGTTCTAAGGGAAAAAATGAAGAACAGACTTTATGGAGCCAGAAAGAGTTTAAGATTGTTAAACCGATGCTGCTCAAGTGGCAACTCCGCGCTAAAGCGTGCTTGATAGCAGGGGCTAGAAAGAGCCAGGAATTGACCCAATACGGCCAATAAAACTACAGTTTCAAGTCAGTAACCACTCCCACGGGGGCAGGGGAGCTGCTCAATGTTTTTCACTGCCACTGATCAACAGAGAGACTTTCCCTTAGCCCAAGCAAAAATGGCCTCACAGAAACTTACAAATAGTTCAGGAACAGCAAGCCTGTAACTGAACTTTTTTAAATCTCAGAAAAGTGGGAAAAAAGCAAGATTTTTTTTTTGTTTTGTTTTCTCAGAGATAGCAGAGGTTCACAAGTAATATCAAGTTATAACAGTGCAGTAAATGACCCCACACAAGAGTGCTAGGTCAAAGACAGAAAATATGCAAGTTTTGAGAAAAACGATTTTAAAATTAAGTGCAAACAGGAAATTCAGTAAACAGCTTTTGGTTGTGCTCTAAATACAGCTACTAATGCAGAAATCAAGTTTAACAAGCCAGAAAATGCTCAAACTAGGCAACTATGCAGAAAAACTTAGCAAATAAACAGAGAAAAAATACTTAAAATCTCAAAAGTGGCTCCCTTCTTCTCTCAGCGTTTTCTCCTCTTGGTGGGTGCTTCACCAACAGCCAACAAGCCTGAAAAGATGCCAAACCCACGAGACAACTAGGTTTTAAGAGAGGAAGATGAAGGAGTTTTGGAAATGACCCCTACCGGTCAATAAATCTACAGTTTCAAGTCAGTAACCACTTCCACGGGGGGCAGGGGAGCTGCTCAATGTTTTTCACTGCCACTGATCAACAGAGAGACTTTCCCTTAGCCCAAGCAAAAATGGCCTCACAGAAACTTACAAACAGTTCAGGAACAGCAAGCCTGTAACTGAACTTTTTTAAATCTCAGAAAAGTGGGAAAAAAGCAAGATTTTTTTTTTTGTTTTTGTTTTCAGAGATAGCAGAGGTTCACAAGTAATATCAAGTTATAACAGTGCAGTAAATGACCCCACACAAGAGTGCTAGGTCAAAGACAGAAAATATGCAAGTTTTGAGAAAAAACGATTTTAAAATTAAGTGCAAACAGGAAATTCAGTAAACAGCTTTTGGTTGTGCTCTAAATACAGCTACTAATGCAGAAATCAAGTTTAACAAGCCAGAAAATGCTCAAACTAGGCAACTATGCAGAAAAACTTACCAAATAAACAGAGAAAAAATACTTAAAATCTCAAAAGTGGCTCCATTCTCTCAGTGTTTTCTCCTCTTGGTGGGTGCTTCACCAACAGCCAACAAGCCTGAAAAGATGCCAAACCCACGAGGCAACTAGGTTTTAAGAGAGGAAGATGAAGGAGTTTTGGAAATGACCCCTACTGGTCAATAAAACTACAGTTTCAAGTCAGTAACCACTCCCACGGGGGCAGGGGTGCTGCTCAATGTTTTTCACTGCCACTGATCAACAGAGAGACTTTCCTTTAGCCCAAGCAAAAATGGCCTCACAGAAACTTACAAACAGTTCAGGAACAGCAAGCCTGTAACTGAACTTTTTTAAATCTCAGAAAAGTGGGAAAAAAGCAAGATTTTTTTGTTTGTTTTTGTTTTTTCAGAGATAGCAGAGGTTCACAAGTAATATCAAGTTATAACAGTGCAGTAAATGACCCCACACAAGAGTGCTAGGTCAAAGACAGAAAATATGCAAGTTTTGAGAAAAAACGATTTTAAAATTAAGTGCAAACAGGAAATTCAGTAAACAGCTTTTGGTTGTGCTCTAAATACAGCTACTAATGCAGAAATCAAGTTTAACAAGCCAGAAAATGCTCAAACTAGGCAACTATGCAGAAAACTTAGCAAATAAACAGAGAAAAATACTTAAAATCTCAAAAGTGGCTCCTTTCTTCTCTCAGCGTTTTCTCCTCTTGGTGGGTGCTTCACCAACAGCCAACAAGCCTGAAAAGATGCCAAACCCATGAGGCAACTAGGTTTTAAGAGAGGAAGATGAAGGAGTTTTGGAAATGACCCCTACTGGTCAATAAAACTACAGTTTCAAGTCAGTAACTACTCCCACGGGGGGCAGGGGAGCTGCTCAATGTTTTTCACTGCCACTGATCAACAGGGAGACTTTCCCTTAGCCCAAGCAAAAATGGCCTCACAGAAACTTACAAACAGTTCAGGAACAGCAAGCCTGTAACTGAACTTTTTTAAATCTCAGAAAAGTGGGAAAAAAGCAAGATTTTTTTTTGTTTTTTTCAGAGATAGCAGAGGTTCAGAAGTAATATCAAGTTATAACAGTGCAGTAAATGACCCCACACAAGAGTGCTAGGTCAAAGACAGAAAATATGCAAGTTTTGAGAAAAAACGATTTTAAAATTAAGTGCAAACAGGAAATTCAGTAAACAGCTTTTGGTTGTGCTCTAAATACAGCTACTAATGCAGAAATCAAGTTTAACAAGCCAGAAAATGCTCAAACTAGGCAACTATGCAGAAAAACTTAGCAAATAAACATAGAAAAAATACTTAAAATCTCAAAAGTGGCTCCCTTCTTCTCTCAGCGTTTTCTCCTCTTGGTGGGTGCTTCACCAACAGCCAACAAGCCTGAAAAGACGCCAAACCCACGAGGCAACTGATTTTCTTTACTATCTGCTGCAATTCTGTTTTCATAGCTAGCTTTATAGGATTTGATGAGGGATATCAACTTTTTGTTGAGGCTGATAAGGGAGGTTTTCCAGTCTTGAGACTTCACCTTATTCCGCATCAGTTTCCTCCTTGTGTTGTAGAGTTTGTTTATGGCAGGGAACCACCAGATTGGCTTCCTTTTTTTTTTTGGAGGCGAGTGTCTTGGTTCTGTTGGGTATGGTGAGATCCATGCATTTGTGTACATGTTTGTACAGTGCATTGATGTATGATTCAGTGGTCATGCAAATGATCCCCATTTGCATGGGTGCCATGAAGTTAGCCACCTCTGTTTTTAGGAGCCGAAATTTAGCTTTGGAGAAGTTTTTCATGGTGGTTACCTTTGCAGGGAGGGGGTGGGAGGGATGTGGATTTCCAAGGTGATTAGTTTGTGGTCAGATCTAACCAGGGAGGAGTTGATTATGAACTTTGTCAACCAGAGTTCTATTGTTAGTAATGACCAGGTCAAGGATGTTGCTACCTCTAGTGGGGATAAGTAATCCAAAATTGATGCCAGCAGTTGAAGCCAGAAACCAAAAACAACAAAAAACCGCTGCGAGCCCCCAAAGAGGAACGTATCCAATAAATGAAGTAAAACTGGTTAAAATTAGTGTATTTAATGGTCCTTGTAATACAACCACAAGTATTAACGCTTCAAAACAAACAAAATGCGTTTTTGTAAAAACTTCTTCAGACAATGCAAAACCAAGTGGGAGTCTTTTGAGCTGTTATAAATGCAATTCAAATAACACTTGTATCACCTCATTGGTTAACCCTTAATTGAATGATTAATTAATCAGCAAGAACATTTCATTAAAAGGTATAGCTTCAATATAAAGCAGTGGAAAAAGTATATTTGTCTCTATACAATGTATGTATACTAAATACATCAAATGTATAACATCAAGTATGAATAACATAATAAATTCATATATACATAACAAATGTGTGAATACAATAGAAATATTAAAAATATTAAAAATATATGTATTTCTGTACATTATATATTGTATGTACACTTAAATTCTAATATAAAACATTAATAATTAATTAATATGATAGTTTAATAAAATCTCAAACACATAAAGGTATGTGTATTAGTTGATAATTTGTAATTAATAATTTTTAATTTTATAATTTTGCCTGTCTAAGTTTTAATACTGGTTTAATGGAGATGGTATCATTTAGTCCAGGGGGGGTTGTGGCATCCAAAAAGATTTGCCAGAAAAGTTCCCGGTATTCTAACCGGGCTTCCCACATACCCCCTCTGGTATCTTTGTCAACAACCTCTAATACAAAAAATAGGTAAGTAGCTTCTGGACAAGTAATTTTGTGATGAAATAGTGCATTGGTATGGTTTTGTTTACTTATTTCATAACAATGCTCATAAATACGTGCTTTCAATTTCCTTTTGGTCTTTCCAACGTAGAAAGACCCACATATTTTACATGAAGCAAGATATACTAGTCCAGTTGTATGACAATTAGCAAAACCATTACTGTGTAATGTTTTGTTTCTACTAGTCAGTTCTAAGTTGCATCCATTGAATACATAACAACACTGGGAACAGAACCCACATTTGAAAGTACCTAACCTTGCACGACCTTTATTTCTGGTTTTATTCTCAAAAATATTTTTAAAATTTGAGTCCCTTCTATATGTAAAATCTAATGGAATATTCCGTAAAGGTTCTAAGTCAGTGAATTCAAGAAATTTGGTCCATTCCCTAGTTATCACCTGCTTAATAACATCAGAATCACCATTGTAATCCAGTACATAAGTATCTTGTCTGTGGTTAGTATTATTTACTGGAGTACCAATAGTATTAGAAATAGTTTGCCCCAAAATGGGAAGAAATCTGTCTAATCTACCTTTTTGAACTTCCTCTTTCAATGCTTTTAACAGTGGTAAAGGATACCCTCTATTAGCAAACATCCTACATACGTTTTCACTTTCCAATAAGAAGTCATTGTCTTCCGATGTCGTCCGACTAATTCTCACAAGTTGCCCTTTTACCAGATTTTTCTTTTGGAAAAAAGGATGCCCACTCTGAAAATGCAGGTAGGAGTTGGAGAATGTCAGTTTTCTGTAAACTCTTGATGAAAATCTACCATCAACTTTGGAAATGTTAACATCTAGATAATTAAATGTTTCTTGGTTCACTTCATAAGTGAAATCCAAAAAATTGGTAGTATTTTTAATGTATGACAAAAATTCCAAAAATTTTTCTTCCCCTGCTATCCAAAATATACAAATGTCATCTAAAAAGCGCTTGTATAGAATCCAACAATCTTGGTACTTGCTATTCAAAACAAAGGTGTGTTCCCACCAGGACATAACAATGTTGGCATAAGTTGGGGCACAGTGAGCCCCCATTGCCACACCACGGTTTTGTTTGTAAAATTCTCCCTGGTGAAACATAAAGTTGTTTTTCAAAATAGTTTCCATCAAGGCAAGAATGGTGATAAAGTCATTGTGTCTGAATGTACCAAAAGTAACCATATATTCCTCCAACCATAGTAAACCAGTGTCATGTGGTATGCTTCCAAATAAATCAATGACATCAAGTGTAATAAACAAAATATTGTCTCTATACAATTCTGGTTTTAAAATTCTCAAGAAGTCCCAGGAGTCCTTCAATGTTGACACACCCAAAGCTGAAAGTTCTTTCAACTTGTGGTCCACAAATTTAGCTAAGGGAGAAATAATAGCTCCTTCTGATGCCACAATAAGCCTGAGAGGTGGATCGGTGACATTTTTATGTACCTTGGGAATCCCAAACACCGAAGGCACTCTCAGTGTTTTGTTGAGTAAGTAGTTGAAATTCTCCAAAGAAATGGATCCTTCTAATAACAAGTCATTGAGCAAATATTGAATTTTGGAATAAGCTATATGAACTTCATTGAGTGAAACTAAAACATATTTGTCTGTGTTACTTAGTTCTTCCTTCATCTTAGATTCATATAATAGTGCATCCATAAGAACAGTACCCCCACCCTTGTCAGGTTGCATGATTCTAATGGAATGATTGTTAGTTAATTCTTTCAGTAAATCTAATTCCTCAGTAGTAAGGTTCTTAAAGACCTTGTGTTTTGTTATTTGTTTCCTGATCTCCCTCTCTAAAATGTTCTCAAGATTTTTGAGCTGGGGGTGTAAGGGTGGGTTAAATGTACTGGGTTTTTTTAGGAGAGTGTTAGAAGATGATACATTAACAGTGTTGTTGAACATAAGTGTAAGATTTTTCTTTCTAATAAACATCTTGAGGTCAATAATAGATCTGGACAAATTGGCTTTTCTAGAAGGGATGTATTTAAATCCTTTCGAAAATAAGTTGAAATGATTAATATTCACATCAATTGAACTATAGTTGAAAATATTGTAACCTTGGTAGGTACAAACTGAACCTAAAAGTAAAATATTGTTGTTAGATGTATCATCTAATTCCATCCCCTCCCTTCTCTCTGTCTCCCATGGCTGTTGTAATTGTATTGAACATAGGGTTGGTTGCGAATTCTCTTGGAGCGTCGTGGTAGGGGGGCCTGGATTGGGTCTAAAGGGATGTCTGACTCAAAAAAATCTTCCACATTTTCATGATTATTAAGCTCATATTGGTCATCTGTGTTGTGAGCAGTATCAAAATCATAATGTTGAGGTGAAGAATTTTTGTAATAATTTCTAGGTTTGGGATATGCTGTCCCTTCATTATACTCTTTATGATCCCTGTCCAGTTTGCCCTGCTTACGGTTAATATTAGTACAACAGTTCCTATCAACATATGTAAAAATGTCATAGTACTTTTTTCTTTCACTTTCAACAGTAAACAGTAAATCTTGAAGAATATAATCATTGACTTGTTCCATTTCCTTAACCAACATAGTTTTTTCTTTCTCATTTTCATTCATAATAGCTCTTACAATTTCTAAACCACAGTTATTGAAAATATTTACAATGTTTTTTGCAAATTCCGTACCATCCTGCACTTTATTTGGAAATTTGCAAATTCTTAGTCCTTTAGGGACTATTTTATGTTTCAAACACTCATTAAAATAAACATTGTCCACTTCCAGCTTTTTGTATTTGTCCATAAGGTAATACAACCTATCCAAATTGTCTTTGTAAATAGGCGTTTTTACCTGATTTGAGTCATCGTTGGTTCGAGATCCGAAACCATAATTTTTATGTAAAATATCCTGAAAGTTGAAAGTGAACGGTTTGGCAGAAACATCAGTATTGTTGGAAGAAGGCTTGTCGCGTGTAGATTCTCGAGCATAGTTCTCGTCGGTAACTGACGGTACACCATTCTGTGGTTCCTGGGTACGGAAAATGGAAGGAGTATCCAGTAAGTCCCTTGCCGCAGATACATTTTTGAAAATAGCAGATTTATTGCCCCCTACATGGTCCGTTGTTGAAGGAGCTGCTCTCACTCTCGCAGCTTCCTGATTGCCTTGTAGGGAAGACGTCAGCGAGACAAACGCTGTGCATGCTGGGGTGAGTAGTTCAATAAGTTGAGAGAGTTGACCAATCATCTTTCTAAATTCCCCTTTGGCTGAGGGGTGGAATACTTCATCGGACACGACCTCCGGTAGCTCAGCCATCAGTACAACCAGTAATCCAAAATTGATGCCAGCAGTTGAAGCCAGAAACCAAAAACAACAAAAAACTGCTGCGAGCCCCCAAAGAGGAACGTATCCAATAAATGAAGTAAAACTGGTTAAAATTAGTGTATTTAATGGTCCTTGTAACACAACCACAAGTATTAACGCTTCAAAACAAACAAAATGCAAAACTTCTTCAGACAATGCAAAACCAAGTGGGAGTCTTTTGAGCTGTTATAAATGCAATTCAAATAACACTTGTATCACTTCATTGGTTAAACCTTAATTGCAGGGAGGGGGTGGGAGGGATGTGGATTTCCAAGGTGATTAGTTTGTGGTCAGATCTAACCAGGGAGGAGTTGATTATGAACTTTGTCAACCAGAGTTCTATTGTTAGTAATGACCAGGTCAAGGATGTTGCTACCTCTAGTGGGGATAAGAACGAGTTGGTCCAGGGCACTGGAATTAATGAATTTCAGTAAACGTTGGGTAAGTTTATTGGTACATGAGTAGTTTTCCCAGTTAATGGAGGGGTAGTTGAAGTCACCCATTATGAGAGTGTTAGGTTGGACCCTAATATTCTCCAGGGTGCTAAGGAGCATGGAGTGTGAGTCTTAGGACATGGCTGGGGACCTATAGCAGGCTACAAGCTGAATCGCTGTCTTACCCAATGTTAGCTGCACCTGAAGTATCTCAGATGAGTTATGTTGGGCTACTAGTCTGGAAGTGTGCACATCCTTTATGAATATGGAAACACCACCGCCTTTGGAGCTTACAAGTTCTGGGTCCGAAAGGTGTGAAATGTGTTATAGCCTGGTAGTGCAGGGGTGGTTTCTGCTGCCTTGAACCAGGTCTCTGTTATGGCACAAATGGAATCATCCTTGGAGAAGGTATAGTGCTGCTTAGTGCTAGGCTCATACCAGCCTGAGACACATATTCTGAGAGCTCCATGATGTCTCTCTTCATATAGTCTTGGGAGGTACATCTCAGGTCATTTATGCCCAGATAGACTATGATGGAGTCATACTGGTACTTATAGTCCGATGACCTGAGTGCGTGCATAATGTGGTGGATCCAAGCCCCAGATAAGCAACTGACAGTGACTTTCTCCTTACTCACCCCGGTGAGAGGGCCATCAGTGTGTCTCACAATGGAGTCTCCAATGACCAGAATGTTGGATTGTGTGGTGGTTTGTATCTTGGGTTTAGAAGTAGAGGCTTCATGAGATGTGACTGTATGAGTTGATGTAGGTATTGTTTGAAAGAGTGCATCCAGGGCTGCTGAGGATATTTGTTATGTGTAGTTCATCTAGGAGGTCTTTGGGATTTACATTTAAGTCCTTCTGTGTGACACATCTCATTACCAAGGGTTTTACATCCAGGAAGAAAGAGGTCATCATCTTTCTCTACTCTTTCCGCATTAGGCCAATCATTGAGTATAATGCCCCATTTGGCATGTACCTCACTAGACACATGCAACAGCTGGAAAGGCCGCAAAAGTACCTCACAAATAGAATCTTAGGCCTTAAACACATGTCCTACATGGACAGACTCAAAAAACTCCAGCTATTCTCAATCTCATATTGTCTACTAAGAGGTGATCTCTGCTTGAGTTTCAAAGTCATGTCTGACCCAGCTCTGTTAAAAATGCTACATCCAGAGAAATCCCAATCCCTCTGCACCACACACTCCAAAGACCTCAACCTCATTACCAAAACCAACAGAACATACTGGAGGGACAGGTTCATAACCCAGAGACTGCCCATGCTCTGGAATAGACTTTCCATACATGTCAAGCAGAGCACCTCAGTGGCTGTCTTCAAGAGAAATCTTGATGAGTGGATGGGAAATAGAAAGTTCACCCCAGGATCACTCCAGTGGCTCTACTTTATAGAGGCACTGGGAACTAACATGCAGTGAATACTCACAGTTCAGATCACAATTGTTTTATTTCTTTTGTTAGCTTAGTTAGTCAGGGTGAGCAGGCAGCATGTCAGCAGAGGAGTATGGAAAGCTGACAAGGAGCCAGCTGGCAGAGATGTGCCAGGGTAGAGGACTGGTGCATGGAAACCTGACAAAGGCAGACCTGATTGCAGCCTTGGTTACAGCTGCATTAGAAAAGAGAAACCAGGAGGGCAATCAGACTGGCAGTGGAGATATAATTCCCTCGGAGAATGGACAGCTCAACCTTTCTGCAGTGGACTTAAAAATCCAGCTGGAGCTAAAGAGACTTGAGTTGGAGGCCAGGCATGTGGAATTAGAAGCAGCTGAGAGACTGAGGTGTCTACAGAGTGAGGAGAATGAGAAACCGCTATGCCTAGAAGCTAAAAAACAAGAGAGGCAGAGGCAGCATGAGGAGATGCTGACTCTTCGCCAGAGTCATGGAGTTAATGGGGAAGGGAGTAACTGGACCCCAGAAGCACAAAAGGTCAGTAAATTTCTTCTGCAGTTTAAAGAGGGGGATAATTTTGATAGTTTCATTCATATGTTTGAGAGGGTATGTAAACAGTATGAAGTTGACCAAGGGCACTGGGCATGGTTCTTGACCCCCTTACTCTATGGTAAAGCTGTAACTGTTCTGTCCAAAATGTCTGATGTTGCATGTTTTGATTATACTGCTGTAAAGAAATGTGTTTTACAACTGTTTAAGCTAACACCTGAAATGTACAGGAAAAAGTTATGGGAACATAGATGCAAGGCAGATGAAAGTGTGTGTGAATATGTTGCTGAACTGAGCACTTATTTCCATGGGTGGGTGAGTGGATGTCAGATCACCACTTCTGAAGGGCTGGCAAACCTTTTGGTGAGGGAACAAGCCTTAGCACTTTGCCTGAGGACAAGAGGATCTGGTTAGCTGATAGACAATTTGCTACTTCAGATGAGTTGGGGAAGAAGGGAGACCTATACCTGGCAAGCAGGGCAGCCCTGCACAGGAAGGGGACCCCCAGTACTGCTCATGAGTCTCAAGGAACCCATGCTGGGCAGCACAGACTGCCCCAACAGAATCTGCCAGTAGCAGGGGAAGCCATCAGTCCAGGTACATGTCCAGGAGTTAGGGTTAAATGTTTTGAATGCAACCAATGGGGCCATGTGGCATACAGGTGTCCACAGAGGCAAGGTGGGGAACCAAAAGTGAGGGAGCCAGTAAGTGGGAAAGACAAAATGCCAATAGTAGGTTGTCTTGAGACAACATGGGTACTAAACTACAATCCTGCAGATGTTCTGATAGGTAAGGATTTGGATGAGGCAGTACCATGTGCTTATGCAGTTACATGCGATCAGACTAGGAGACAAGCATGTGGGTCTGGTAGCCTGGAGGAGACCCAGACAGACTGCATACTTGCAGCCAGGACTGCTGAGGTGGCTACTTCAGGGAGGGAACTACTCTGTAGCAGTGAGACTGAATGTGAGCCACAGCTGCTTGTGGGTACTGATGTTGCCTTGGACAGAGTGACTGCAAAAGTAGAGGTGAGTAGTACCCAGGCTGACAGTGAGGCACCACAGTCAAAGGATGCCAGACTTCCTGTGGAAGGGGAGCTGGGAAGGGTTACAAGGAGAGAGCTGAGACAGGCTCAGCTCTCAGACCCTACATTGCAAGGCATGAGGCAGGTAGCTAGGGAGGCATCTGATTCTCAAGGGAAGGAGGAATCTGTATATAGGGGCAAAGGGTTACTATACAGAGAGTGGACCCCTGAGGGAGGACTAGAAGGTGAGAGAGTACAGCAGTTGGTAGTGCCTAGAGCCTACCATCTGGTGCTTCTAGACAAAGCCCATGATATTCTCTTTGCAGGTCATATGGGCATAAAACATACAAAGAGGTGTATTATGCAGAACTTCTACTGGCCTGGAATTTCCAGAGATGTAACTGGGTACTGCAGGACCTGTGAGCAGTGCCAAAAGGTAGGCAAGGCAGGAGACAAGGAGAGAGCTCCTTTGATGCCTTTGCCTGTGATTGAGGAGCCATTTCCAAGGGTAGCTATGGATATTGTGGGTCCTCTGAGTACCCCAAGTTCCATAGGGGAAAAAGTATATCCTCATGGTAGTGTATTATGCTACACGATACCCTGAGGCAGTGATTTTGTCCTTCACTGAGGCAGGGAAGGTGGCAAATGCTTTGTTAGAGATTTTCAGCAGGGTAGGTTTCCCAAAGGAAATACTGACTGACAGAGGTGCCAATTTCATGGCAGACCTACTGACTTGTCTGTGGAAGTCCTGTGGGGTGAAGCACATGAAGACTACCCACTACCATCCCCAGACTAATGGTCTTGTTGAGAGGTTAAACTCTACAATCAAGTCCATGCTACAGGCATTTGCAGATCAGTTTAAGAGGGAGTGGGACAAATATTTGCCCCATCTATTGTTTTCTTAGAGAGGTTCCCCAGGAATTCACAGGTTTTTCACCCTTTGAGTTGCTGTATGGGCATAGGGTGAGGGGACCTCTAGATTTAATTTGAGATGAGTGGGAAGGTGAGAGCGAGTCTCACAAGGGGTCTGTTGTGGCATATGTACTAAACATCAGGACTAGGCTCAGAGAACTCATGGGCTTGGCCCAGGAGAACCTGGCAGAAGCCCAACAGAAAAAATGTGGTACGACAGGAATGCTCAAACTAGAGAGTATGCTGTGGGGCAGCAGGTAATGGTTCTCATTCCTGTCAGACACAACAAGCTGCAAGCAGCTTGGGAGGGACCCTACAAGGTGGTAAGAAAGGTAAGTGATGTTAACTACATGGTGGAACTGCTAGGCAGATGGCAGGGGCACAGATTGTACAATGTTAACATGATGAAACTTTACCATGATAGGGAGGCCCTTGTGCTAAGCATTTGCAGTGGATTGTAGGAGGAGTCTGAGGGAGATCTGGGGACTGATCTCCTCAGTGAGGCTCGGGCTGACACCTCATTGGAAGGGGTAGCAATGTCCCAGCAGCTATCTCCTACCCAGGTTCAAGAAATGTGAGCAGTGTTGCAGGAATTTGGGGACATGTTCACTGGGAAACCAGGGTGCACCCACCTAATGCAGCACCAGGTGGATACAGGACCCCAAAGGCCTATTAGGCAAGCCCCTTATAGGGTGCCTGACAGAGTCAAACAGACTCTGAGGGAGGAGGTACAGGAGATGTTGGAACTAGGGTTGATTCAAGAATCCAACAGTCCCTGGGCCTCCCCAGTGTTGCTGGTGCCAAAGAAGGATGGCAGCACCAGGTTCTGTGTGGACTACAGGAAATTAAATAGTCACACAGAGTCAGATGCTTACCCCATGCCTAGTACAGATTAGGCCCTAGAGCAGCTGGGTGGGGCTAAGTATCTTACAACCATTGATCTTATCAAGGGTTACTGGCAGGTGCCCTTGACTCCCAGTGCTGGAGAGAAGTCAGCCTTTGTGACTCCTTTAGGCTTGTATGAGTTCACAAATATGCCCTTTGGGATGACGAATGCCCCAGCAACTTTCCAGAGGCTGGTAGATAATATCCTAGCAGGAGGGTTTGCCCTTGCTTACCTAGATGATATTGCCATCTACAGCCATTCCTGGCCAGAGCACCTTCAGCATGTCAGGGAGGTGCTGGGCAGACTACAGAGGGCAGGGTTGACCATTAAGCCAAACAAATGTCAGGTGGGTATGCCAGAGGTCTCCTACCTAGGACATAGAGTGGGGAGTCCAAACACACAAATCCAAATTGCAACTCAGGAAACAAACGAAGGCTCAAGGACACAAAGTCTCCAAAGCGAAAAAAAGTAAAACAGGTTTATTACTTTGCAACTAAACAGTATGATACAAAAATAAATGGTTAAGCGCTTTTCATATTAATTTAGAAGACTTCTTCAGGTATGAAGAAGTGTGGCTGGTTTGTGTAGAGATAAGTTAAGCTCTAGAGTACATTGCATATTTATAGAGTTTATTGTACAAAGCCACTCTAATAAGCCTTGATCGATTAGTCACACTTACCAATTGGATAATAATATTGCACAGTAATAATTGGGCACCCTTTTAAGGGCCTTTGCGTAGCTGATAATATTAGCTGGGTGGTGGCAGTAATTACTACCATATAGTCTGGGTAAAAGGGGCACAGCATGAGAACCTGTACCAGCCTTCTCCAGAAGTGTCTGTGTGGTTGTATACCCTCTTATCTCAAAGTGTATGTGTGTCAGCTACTTGGGCAGGGACAAGAAGCATTGGTTAGACAGAGAAGGTGCTGGAGATTTTAGCTTGCCCAGCTAGGCTGAGATCTGGACCCTATAGCTGTGTCAGTGGGGAGTCTTATTGGGGACCTGGGGAGCAAGGGAGTGACCAGCCCCGAACTGACTGTGGTCTCTGTGTGCTCTTAAGGGAAATTGCACTTTACTGTGTGTATTTGTTATCCTTTCCTCATATGTGAGGAACCTCTCTTTTGTTAGTGGTGAGGATTGAGGTGCCTTGATTGCTGAGCCAGGGCACGGGAGTCACAAGGCTTGTAAAGGCTCCAGGGCCATTAGGCTAGTACACACCTATGAACCTAAGTGCCTCAGCATATGTGGGTCTATGTGTCTGCTGTGAACTGTGTGTGATGGATGCAGCGTGTATACTACTGACAACTTTACTGACTTTAGGAGTGCTTTTATGTGAGAGCTTTGTCTCCAGCGACATTGTATAAATACATCTCTCACATACCATATCACTTTGTTTGAGAATTAACTGGTTGTCAGTAAACATGAGGCAATTACTACATTGACTCAGGATGCCCATATCCATCAAGCTGGTAATGGAGATAGTGGGAAAGTTTATATCCATGGCAACAGACCCTTCTTTATTGATTAGACGGTTAGAGTAAGAATATAAAGCAATGTCAGAAGTATCTTGGGGCAGTGCTTGTCACTACAAACTAGTTGTCCTGTATGCAACTAGGTATTGGTGAAATTTCAGTTTTGCTTTTACAGGAAAAATATCACTCAAGCTGTCTATGTCTATACAAAGCACTTGATGGGAGGGGAAACTAATAAGTAGACCCTGATGAATTATGGACAAATCAATCAGTACTTACTGAAAAGAAAGAATTAGCTTGTCAAGAGGGAAGTCGTGTGAAAAGATATTGCCTGGCTACTACTAGTGCTGGTCTCACCACAGCTTCACTCTACTGGGATACAATGCTCCTTTGCTTCTTCTCTCACCAGAAGCAAAATATTAGCACCAATCCCAAGATGAGAAGCAGGCCACAGCCTGTTTGGTGATCCGCAGTCTTGTCCCAGATGATGCAAGGGTCTGTAAGCTTGTAGCCTTTTCCTGGTACATACCTTGAATAGCAATCAGACCAATCAGGAATTTCAAGCACAGACACTCATTGCCCAACCAAAAACAGTTAGGAATCAATGCACTCTGTTCCTTCTCTCACTGGGAGCAAAATATAAGCACTAATTTCACGCTAGCACCTATGAAGCAGTTATTAGGCTTTCTGGTGATCAGCAGTTTCCAGGAAATAATGTCCCTGTGCTCATTCTCTCACCAGAAGCAACACAGAAGCACTAATCCCAAGATGACTACTGAGAGGCAGAATGTGGTATCTCCAATAACTGGTGGTCTTGAAGTAGATGCTACAGATTTTAAAGGTAAGATGGAAAATTGGTTAATATCCTAACAGCTGCATTGTTCACTAAGCAGTTAGATATGGGGGTAACTAAGCTTTAGTCATCTCTGTGGAGAGCCACTAATTTTAAAAGAGCAAGATAGATTGGAAGGGGGTGGGCACTTTGTGTTCTGGCTCTATGGAATGCAGTGGGATGAACAATACATTTAAACAGTTAAAGGGGAGTGGTTTCACAAAATGATAATCTTGTACTTATGCACAACAGCCAATGAAAGGGAAGAGGGAAGAAGATATGTGGTCAAATTAATGTATGGGGCAGGCAACTAGAAAGACAGATGAGTTTAAAAACACAACAATGCCAGGTTGGGAGGGTAAAAAATAATAATTTCTGTGTGACTCACAAGATACACAGCTGTGGACTCTTTCCTAGTTTAAATATGCAATTAAAAGCAGAATTAAAAGCAGAATACAAGTAAAACATAGCATAAAGAAAACAAATCACAATATGTAAAACAGAAGAAGGCGATAAAGTAATACAAAATAGACGAATGCAAAAACAAACTAACCTTTCCCTCACAGCATGTTGTGGCAGAGTCTGGGTAAGATTTCCAGGTTGACACCCTGTATTCTTTTTGAGAGAAACCTCTGTAGTCATGCCAGCTGCTGCATGTGCCTGGTCAGACACATACCAAGAGGGGCATTCTACTCAATAATGGGTCTGATGAGGGCTGAATACAGAGGAATGATGACCTCATTGGACCTAGATGCCATGCTCTTGCTTATACGTTGAGCAACACAGAATGCTTTCCTTAGACACATGTTAGTGAAAAGTCAGGTTACTATCTACATATTACCTCCAATACCTGAATACTGGATTTATCTTAGGGGCGTGGTATCAATGAGGTTGTTTCCTAAGGTGGATGACTTCCAAAAGGGTACTATTGTGCATTTGTTGGCATTGAGTTTTAAGCTGTGACTTTGGGACCAGTCACTTGTCTGTGTTAGTCTTTCCTGCAGGATGTTAGTGACATGGAGGGAGTCTATGACTGCTCCTGGCTTGCAGTTATCTGCAAACTTGGCCAGACAGAGGCCTTTAGCATCAGCTTTGACTTCCAAGAAGTAAATGCCAAAAAGGAGCAAGCCCAGCACAGAGCCCTGAGGGACTCCACTAGTGACCAGCCTCTTTGTCAGTGCCAAAGTGATGTTGATCCTGGATTGAATAATTAGAAATGATTACATTTATGGGTCAGAAATGATACATCTCATGGCTTAATAAACAAGGCTGGTAAAACTTATGGGACTATAAATACCAGGGCCCATGACTGGATCTCTCTTTATGTAGTTACAACACAATGGCTGTTCTCTAGGCTTTGTGATATAGCCTGTTGGAAGTCTCATATTAAAGAGGATTGATTAGTAGTGATTTGGATCAGCCAAGCTTTCTGCTAATTATTTAGTTTTTGGTATATTATCAAGGTCCATGGATGTGGTGGTCTTTGTTTTAAGAAAACCTGCTAAGACTTGTTTTATTGTGACATTACAGGAGGATCAAGAAGTGAGGAATCAAGGGGCAGTTATAATGGTAAATAAGGTAAAGTTTGCACTAAATTTGTTGGCAAGGACATTAGTCATTTCTTTGGGATCAAAATGGGTGGTATCTTTGTGGGCATTATTTGTTAACTTTCTAGCATAGTTACAAAATGATTTATAATTATTTTTTGGTAACACTAGTCATTTTGAGCTCATAAATAGCTTTGTGTTTTCTGATTGCTACATTAAGTTCATTTCTGGAATGTCCAAGTACCCTCTTTATATGAGGAGCAAGTGACAGCCTATAAGAACTTAGCACTTTATTCCATTTATTGTAGAGGTTATTTATACAAATGCTTTGTCATAAGGGTTCTCAGTTCAGGTAGGTACTACTTTCCTTGTGTAATTGTTTAGGTGATAGTACAATTCAGATGTAAAGGCTTTGGCTCTATGTATAGAGTCTATTTGGGGAGGGGATGTAGTGGAAATTATTTAGGTTCATAGGTTGGTACAAGGCTATCGGCCCTAGGGCCTATATAAACCTAACCATAACAATTCCCTGGCTATTTCTTCCCATGCTATTTACTTCCCTGGACCCCTGTCTAGCAGGGCTACTGATGTGATCCCCGGGGTGAATTTCCTTTCTCCCATCCAATCGTCAAGGTTCCTTTTGAAGAGGGCCAAAGAGGCAGTCTGCTTGACATGTATGGGCAGTCTATTCCAGTGTCTGAGGAGTCTCTGGGTCAAGAACCTATCCCTCCAGCATGTTTTGTTTATTGTGATGACAAGGTTTAGATCCCTGGAGCATGTGGCTCTGAGGGACTGGGATTTCTTTAAGTGTAGTATGTCCAACAGCTCTGGGTTTGACATAGCCTTGTATGTTAAGCAGAGATCGCCTCTGAGTAAACAATATGTGACAGAGTATAGCTGGAGTTTTTTAAGGTGGTCAGCTTAGGGCATCTACTTTAGGCCTGTGATTCCTTTAGTGAGGTATTTCTGCGGCATTTCCAGTTGTTGCAGATGTCTTGAGAGGTACATACCAAATGGGGCATTGTATTCTATAATGCGTCTAATGAGGGATGAGTACAGTGGGACAATGACCTCCTTTTTCCTGGATGAAAAGCCCATAGTGATGAGGTGTGCCACATAGAAGGATTTCCTGACTGTTGTGGCGATGTGGTTATCGAAGGTGAGACCACTGTCCACCTGTGTCCCTAAGTCTCTTATCACACTTTCGATGTTTAGTGTACTGCCACCTATGTGGTAATTCATGGGTGCATGTTTTTTCCCAGAGGGGATAACTATACATTTCTTGGCACTGAGCTTGAACCCATGGCTCTGGCACCAAGCATCTGTTTCTGTAAGGCCCTTTTGTAGAGTATCCACATCATTTGGGGATTCAGTAATGGCTCCCAGTTTGCAGTCATCTGCGAACTTTACTAGCCAGACTCCCTTAGTGTTGGCCTGTACTTCAGAGAAGTAGATGCCAAACAAGAGCGGTCCCAGGACTGAACCCTGAGGTCTTCCATTTGTCACTTGTCTGGAGCTGGATTTGGAGTTGGCTACTATTACAGTATGGGTTCTGTCAGTAAGCCAGTTGGCAACCCATCATGTGACGTAGGGATTAATGGCCAGCTTAGTAAGTCTCTCTATGATTCAAGAGTGGGGGATGGTGTCAAAGGCCTTGGTGAGGTCCAGGTAGGCTGTGTGGACCACCTTACCCTCATCCACAACTCTGGAGACTGATTCAAAGAAGTCAATCAGGTTCAGGAGACAAGATCGGCCCTTCATGAACCCAAACTGGGTGGGGTCCAGTGTTTGAAGGTTGCCAATGTCTTTGTTTATAAGTTCCATGATAATACATTCCATGGCCTTGCAGATCAGGCTCGTCAGACTGATGGGACGGTAGTTCCCGGGATCCAAGGAGGATCCCCCTTGTGGAGTGGGACAACTGCAGCTGTGCCCCACTCAGTGGGCACGAAGCCTGAGGTGAGGCTATGATTAAACATGACACTTAGGTGAGGTGCCAGTTCATTTTGTAGTTCATGTAATACACAGCCCGGGAAGTCATCTGGTCCCATGGATGCTGTATTCTTAGCTTTGAAGAGTGCATTTTTTTACCTGTGTGGCCATTATTACCAGAATTTGGCAATCTTCTGATATTGAGATGGGCCAGTTAGGGGGTGAGAGGGGGTGAAGTTGGCACTGAATTGATCTGCCAGGATACTGGCAATATCCTTGGGATCAGTATATTTAATGCCATTCTGTTGTAGCTCAGAGCAGATCTGAGCATTGCCATTTAGATTCTTGACATAGTTATAGAATGCCTTGTGGTTGTCTTTGGAATCTTTGGCAATTGTATTTTCATAACTAGCTTTGGAGCTTTGGAGGATTTTATGAGGGATCTCAGCTTCTTACTGAGGCTGGTAAGAGAGTTTTTTGCATCCTAGGATTTTCCTCTTTTCTGCAACAGTTTCTTCCTTTTGTTGTAAAGTTTGTTTATGGCAGGGGACCACCAGATTGGCTTCCTTTTTTTGGAGGAGAGCATCTTGGTTCTATTTGGGATGGCACAATTCATGCATGAGTGGATGTGCTCATACAGTGCCTTAGTGTAGAACTCAGCAGTCGAACTTTCAGTTCCCGTCTGCATGGGTGTCATGAAGTTTGTCACTTCTGACTTGAGTAGCATGAAGTTGACTTTGAAGAAGTTTTTTTATGGAGGTTTCCTTACTGGGGGATGGAGGTGGGATGTGGATGTTAAGGGTGATTAGCTTATGGTCAGACCTGACCAACGAGGGGGTGACCTATAGGTGTGGAGCATTGATTTCCCATGTTGGTAATGACCAGGTCTAGGATATTGGAGACCCTGGTGGAACTATGGATTAGTTGATCCAGGGCGTTGGAATTTATGAATTCCAAGAACCGTTGGACAAAGGTGTTGGTACATGAGTAGTTTTGTAGGTCACAAAGTAAATACAATATTTTTTTTTCAGGAAATCTCTGAATACCAAGGTATTTGTACCCCCACTCTTTTATGTGAACATCACTAGTTTCTTGTCTGCTTTGACAATGGAGGATAATACCTGCAGAGCTGTGAAAGGGGGTACAATATTACTGTGGTCAATATTCAGGATACTTTGTTTGTGTCTTTCGGCTTTTCCCAGTTAGGGGTTGCCACAGTGGAACTCCGGTCCGCTAATAATTGGTAGTGGATTTTTACGTACTGGGTTACCAGCCCTGATGCACAACGAAGGCATGCCCCATTTGTGTATGTCTCCACACAGAAGACGCTCTAGCTGAGAATCGAATGGGACGTCTTGCTATGAGGCGACAACGCTACCGCAGCACCACCACCACAGTTAATATTCAGGATATTATGTCTCCTAAAAAGGATGCTTGCCATCTGTTTTAGGTTGTTTGCATTTACATAGTTAAAGAAGCACTAAGTAAGCATTCCTCTTCTTGTGTAAGTGATTCAGTTCATGGCTAAGTGAAATCACCTAGAGTAAATGTGTTAGGGTGTATAGGAAAATGAGTTATGGTGTTAAGGTAAAATCATAATCGTTGAGGTACAAGTATGGTGATCTACAGCTGGTTATGAATTCATAACTGATTTTGTTTATAGTGACCTGGATAAACAAAAATTCAAAATCAGCCTAGATGTAAGGGGAGGTCTCTAAAAACAGTAACATTTCCTCGTAGTTGCTCATTAGTCTGAATGCATGATTAGAGGAGTACATTTATTGCACTGACACCAAGGCTCTGTTACTGCACATATAGCATTAAGTTGCAGTAGAGCCTTGAGCTCTGGCATCTTTTTTTTAATGCACCTAGCATTGAGTAGGCCAACCTTAATGTGTTTTGAACTGGAATCTGCTAGGAAGAATTCTGAGTAGGCACTATGGAGGATAGCAAATGCTTTGGCCAGAATGTAAAAGCCATACTAAATGGGGTACAGATTATCCTTTACAAAGATGGGGGAGGTAATATATCAGTCATTTTGTCACAAACAGACACATAATGGATTCTATAGAATGACACCAGTTACTAAAGCAATTACTGAAGACAATCATGTTATGCTTGAATTTTGGCATCTTTCTAATCAATGGCAAACTGCCAGTGAAAACCAGCACATTTCCTGCCTGTAGCAATACTTAGCAAGGTCAATAATATCCTCCTGTATTTAACCTTGGGCGGAATACTTAAGGTCATTCACTCCTATGTGGGCACCATCAGATCATAGCTGCAGTTGTCTGGATGGAGGGAGTCTAAAGCCCTTGTAATGTCCCGGATGATGTCTCCGTAAAGGCAGCTGTCACCTGTTCCTGTCCTGATTTGGGAGTGCAGTGTCAGTGTACCTCACAGTAAAGTCACCATCTACCAAAACACTTCCTAGAGTGGATGAATCTATTGTAGACCTCAAGGGTATGCTGAATACCCCCTTGTATCTTCTGAAGTATATATATATATATATATACTGGCTGCTGATGTATGTGTTGATGTAGAGATATGGCCTAGTGGTTGAGACTTCTTAGTTCTAATTCTAGGAGGCTTGGGGAGTGACTTCTTTACTACATTGACATTACGTAAGTGTGGTGGTGTCCATGTTTTGTGGTGGCGTGCATGTGTTGTTGTGGTGTGCATGCATTGAGGTGGTGCGCATGTGTTGCATTGGTGTGCATGCATTATGGTGGTGTTGTACATGTGTTGTGGTGGTGTGCACATGTTGTGATGTTGTGCATGTGTTGCTTACCAAGATCCCAATGTTATAAGAAGGAGTTGATCAGAATTACTAAGTACTTACACATCTCACAAACCGAGTCATATTGTAAGAGCAATTGTCTGCATTTGGTAAGCATAAGGCAGTTTCTGTTCTGCATCAAAACACTAAGTGCTAGTAAACTGGCTAAAAAAGGGATAAAAGCTATTCTATATTAGCCAGCTGTGAGTATTCCTTTCAATATAGTATGGTTTTAAATCAATCAGAATCATAAGTCAGTAGTACTAGTGATCATGATTTGTTTTCAAATAGGACAAAAGCACACAACTTAAAAAAAATAATAATACACTGAGTCAGACACGCTGAACCTCATTAATGAGCAATGAAGGTTATCCAATTTGTTACTAGTCAAACCCACTGCCCTTTGGCTGTCAGCAAGAATGACCAGAAGAATCAGTGCAGTATGATATATATATTTGGGTCTACTACCGGAGATCAAAAGTACACTATTTTGAAATCCAGTAGTAGATGCCCACTAACATGAAAGTGCAGTTCACCGAAAGTGCACTTTTGCGAACACCACTAGAACGAACGGGCAATGTCCTCCACTGTGGTGCGGTAGTCACGGACCTTAGGGTTAGGGCTTGGGTTAAGGATAGTGGATAGCTAGTACCTCCACTGTGATGCAGTAGTCATGGACCTTAGGGTTAGGGCTTGGGTTAAGGATAGTGGATAGCCCTACTGGCTATCCACTATCCTTAACCCAAGCCCTAACCCTAAGGTCTGTGACTACCACACCACAGTAGAAGACATAGGCCCGTGACTACTGCACCATGGAGGACATACAATTTCCTCCACTGTGGTGTGGTAGTCATAGACCTTAGGGTTAGGGCTTGGGTTAAGGATAGTGGATAGCCCTACTAGCTATCCACTATCCTTAACCCAAGCCCTAACCCTAAGGTCCGTAACCATTCACTCAAGTGGTGTTCGTGAAAGTGCACTTTCGGTGAAATAGTGTAATTTCGATCTCCGGTAGTAGACCCATATATATATATATATATATATATATATATGTATATATATATATATATATATATATATATATATATATATATATATATATATATATATATATATATATATATATATATATATATATATACACACTGAATATTACAGTAAATAGTATGGTATTGGAATAGTAATAACTGGTACAAGTGCAATGTGACATATACAGTAAATATTACACAGCATAATTTTATACCATGGCTGAATAGTGGAGACACAGCTACCACAACTAATTTTAAAGGTGCAGTGGCTGAGCAGTGGAGGCAGAGAGATGCCACAATTACTTAAGCAGTGCAGTAGGAGAAAAAACATCAGTGCCACAAGACAAAAAATGTAATACTGCAATACAATCAGTGCAACAAGAAAACAACTTGTAATACTGCAACACAGTCAATGCAACAAGACAAAAAATGTAATAAAATCAGTGCAACAAGAAAAACAAATTGTAATACTGCAGCACAATAAATGCAACAAGATAAAATACATAATACAATCAGTGCAACAAGAAAACAAACTTGTAATACTGAAGCACAGTCAATGCAACAAGACAAAAATGTAACAAAATCAGTGCAACAAGATAAACAAATTGTAATATTGCAGCACAATCAATGCAAAAAGACAAAAATGTAATACAGTCAATGTAACAAGAAAAACAACTTGTAATAGTGCAGCACAGTCAATGCAACAAGACAAAAAATGCAATGCAATCAGTGCAACAAGAAAAACAAATTGTAATACTGCAACACAGTCTATGCAACAAGACACAAATGCAATACAATCAGTGCAACAAGAAAAACAAATTGTAATACTGCAGCACAGTCAATGCAACAAGGCAAAAATATAATACTGTAATAGTTTCATTTTATAAATTCAAATATGTTAGACCAATGCAGGTTTGAGTGCTAAAATTTCTTGAACAGCACAGTTGTAGAGGAAACACAATTATATGAACAGTGCAGTTATAAAGGAACACAATTATTTGAGCAGTGCAGCTGTAGAAGCAACACAGTTATTTGAACAGTGCAGTAACGATGGCAAACCATAGAACAGCTGATAATGATGACAGAATGATAAGCATAATTAATGGAACAGTGCTGTAAGGAGGGTAAATACAGCACAGCAGGTATTGATTGGATAAGACAGTAAATCAGTTTAGGTCATTGGGAAGGGAATTTCATATATGTGCCCACTGGCTTCTATTTAGTATGAACTATCATGATGTTGTACAGAGTGCAGTGCTTGTCAACCAAGGGCAAGGCAGCAGAGTGCAGCAGAAATTATAGCAATGCAAAATCAACCAACAGCTAAAAGAAATTCTTGGTGTTATGCCACTTCCAGCAAGTAATGATCAGAACACTACAAATTTCCATACACTAACAGGAAAGATAGCTAAATAGTTCTGATTTTAAAACAAATGGCAAACAACACAAGTCTCAATATTAGATAAAAATAATGCACTTCCCTGGATTTTGGACATGAAAACTAAAGTCACTCCAAGTGAATCAGTCATAAAGCCATCTGACGAATGTTGGCATGCACAAGCCCCCTGGCCCTGTCTAAAGCTGTAAAGCAAGAATATTCTGCTACACAGATAAGATATTTTTTGCTCTCTGGCTCTAATCCATAGACACATATAGTCCTCCAGATTAATAAACAATGACCAATGGTATATTTTTTATATCCTTCATGCATTGTATATTTTTTACATACAACTGAAAACTTTCCCAAACTATTACTACAAAAGTGATGAGACTTGGCAATGCCTTTGTTTAACAGTTATTTTTGCACACTGCTTTTTTTCATAGTTAATATTTTTAAAAATAATTTTAAATTTTTTAAATATAGGCATGTTATGTGATATCTTACAAATATTATGAAATGTTGATTTAACTGACAGGCTCCCATTAACTTTAAAACTATGGACAATACGTTAACTTTTGTTTAGACTATCATAACAGAATTTGTATGGTAATTGTTGATTTAGTTGACATAATACCCCATCCTGTATACTATGCATTTTATTTTTAAACAATTTAACACATAATTATGCCTTCTGTAAATCTAAAGTTGGTATGTGAGATACTGCAAGCATTATGACATGTTGGCTTTATTGACAGACTACTATTAATAGAAAATCTTTGGGCAGAACACTAACTGTTATTTAAAACAACATTTTTTTACGAGTCATTCCCTAGGATTCAGAGAATTTCATACTGCCCATGCCAACTAACTAATGCAAACTGACAATTAGTGTGACAGAGGCAACAGAGAGAAATTCCAATTCAGAGACATGGTAAAGCCACACTGAGAAACACCTCATTAGCAGCTCATTACCATATTTCTTAAAAAAACACTGTGGTGTCAAACCTAGTGTCCTCTCTAGCTGTCAACCTATTATGTTAGCAAAGGCAGCTCACTACAAGCACACATGCAGATGCGCACACACACACACACACACACACACACACACACACACACACACACACACACACACACACACACACACACACACACACACACGCACATACACTCACCAAGATAAAAGCCTCCCTCACACTCACTCACAGAAACCCACCCACACATCTGCACTCATAGTTGAACACAAAGACACACACACCAGACGTGCCATGCCCTACCTGCTGTGCTGAAACTGCCAGGCAGGCAGACACACACAGACACACACACACACACACACACACACACACACACACACACACACACACACACACACACACACACACACACACACACACACACACACAGTGTAACTGTACTTACAGTTATCATAAATGCTCTCACAGGAGTGAATGGTGACTGTCATCAAGAGGGAATTTAATGTTTCCTCCTAGATTTAAATTTTATTCATCCAAGCAAATTTCTGAATTACTCAGCTGAGTAAAGCATGCTTTTTGAACATTTCCTGGACAGCCATGGATCTGCAAATATCTCCAGGGGGGGTAACATGGCTAATTAGCAGCAGGCTCTCCCCAGACTGCTGCATTAGCATGTGGCTTCACCCATGATTCTGCCTTAGCAAGCAGAAAACCATAGTGGGTGACTAATGTAAAAATCAGAATGGTCTAGTGCAGTGAGGAAACCATCTGAGGTGAGGCTTCCTTATCACAGTAAGCCTTTCTGAATCCTAGGGATTGATTCAGTTGGCATAATGTATCTTCCTGTAAATGACTTCTGATAAAAAAGGTGGGAGTCACTTAGAAAATGTACATGTGACTGTTTTCAATGCTTGTTGCTATGCAGCATTCAAAGCTGTGGCTGCAATTCGCCTGCTTTTATAAGTTCTGAATAGAACAGGGGGCCACCTTCTGTTAACAGTTTCACTTTTCATGTGGGGCAATGGGCATGCTATAATGTACCAGACAACACATCAAGGAATTCTTCTGCGAATGACACCCCTCTCATATAGTGTAGTGGACATGCAACAACATGCCAGACAACACTACAGGAAATTCCTTCGGTCAACAGTACCACCTCTTATAAGGGGGTAGTGGGCATGCCTTAACATGCCAGGCAACATGTGAAGGAATTGAGAAGCTCACAAGACTATAGAAGAGGACACTGGATAGTCAAGCTGATGGGGTGAATACAGAATTACAGACCAAAGGGGTCGCCAAGATGTATGAAAAATGCCAGAATGCCCCAATGGGTATGCATTCAACATCTCCCTGGTCCTGTGGTCAGGCTGCTAAAGCTCACCTTCTCTGTATTCTACCCTGGTTACTCCCTCCCTGCCTATATACTCAAAAGGAAGATCAACTGTTTTAACCCAGAAGAACTCCCTGAATGTTTGCCTGCTAGTCCTGGCCTACTATTAAGCAACATACTGCAAGGACTCCCTATATCACACTGTGTATGAATTATTCCACCCTGGGTACTCCCTCCCTGCCTATATACTCAAAAGGAAGATCAACTGTTTTAACCCAAAAGAACTCCCTCAATGTCTGTCTGCTAGCCCTGGCCTACTACTAAGCAACATACTGCAAGGACTCCCTATATCACACTGTGTATGAATTATTCTACCCTGGGTACTCCCTCCCTGCCTATATACTCAAAAGGAAGATCAACTGTTTTAACCCAGAAGAACTCCCTGAATGTTTGCCTGCTAGCCCTGGCCTACTACTAAGCAACATACTGCAAGGACTCCCTATATCACGCTGTGTATGAATTATTCTACCCTGGGTACTCCCTCCCTGCCTATATACTCAAAAGGAAGATCAACTGTTTTAACCCAGAAGAACTCCCTGAATGTTTGCCTGCTAGCCCTGGCCTACTACTAAGCAACACACTGCAAGGACTCCCTATATCACACTGTGTATGAATTATTCTACCCTGGGTACTCCCTCTCTGCCTATATACTCAAAAGGAAGATCAACTGTTTTAACCCAGAACTCCCTGAATGTTTGCCTGCTAGCCCTGGCCTACTACTAAGCAACATACTGCAAGGACTCCCTATATCACACTGTGTATGAATTATTCTACCCTGGGTACTCCCTCCCTGCCTATATACCCAAAAGGAAGATCAACTGTTTTAACCCAGAAGAACTCCCTGAATGTTTGCCTGCTAGCCCTGGCCTACTACTAAGCAACATACTGCAAGGACTCCCTATATCACACTGTGTATGAATTATTCTACCCTGGGTACTCCCTCCCTGCCTATATACTCAAAAGGAAGATCAACTGTTTTAACCCAGAAGAACTCCCTGAATGTTTGCCTGCTAGCCCTGGCCTACTACTAAGCAACATACTGCAAGGACTCCTTATATCACACTGTGTATGAATTATTCTACCCTGGGTACTCCTCCCTGCCTATATACTCAAAAGGAAGATCAACTGTTTTAACCCAGAAGAACTCCCTGAATGTTTGCCTGCTAGCCCTGGCCTACTACTAAGCAACATACTGCAAGGACTCCCTATATCACACTGTGTATGAATTATTCTACCCTGGGTACTCCCTCCCTGCCTATATACTCAAAAGGAAGATCAACTGTTTTAACCCAGAAGAACTCCCTGAATGTTTGCCTGCTAGCCCTGGCCTACTACTAAGCAACACACTGCAAGGACTCCCTATATCACACTGTGTATGAATTATTCTACCCTGGGTACTCCCTCCCTGCCTATATACTCAAAAGGAAGATCAACTGTTTTAACCCAGAACTCCCTGAATGTTTGCCTGCTAGCCCTGGCCTACTACTAAGCAACATACTGCAAGGACTCCCTATATCACACTGTGTATGAATTATTCTACACTGGGTACTCCCTCCCTGCCTATATACTCAAAAGGAAGATCAACTGTTTTAACCCAGAAGAACTCCCTGAATGTTTGCCTGCTAGCCCTGGCCTACTACTAAGCAACATACTGCAAGGACTCCCTATATCACACTGTGTATGAATGTATGTAGCCAAAGAAATTACCTCTGTACTCATTGTTTAGCTACTATTATTACCCATTTTTGTGCTTGTATGCCCTACTGAGAGTGCGTTCCTTAAAGCAGCCTACCACGGACCATTCACTACAGCCCCCCCTCCTATCACTATACCCTTTTAACCACTTAGTTCCACCTAAGGCCTTTATATCACTTCTTACCTTTATCCTTTATTATCACTTTCTACTACCACTAGGTGGCAGCACCCTATCACTACATACCTAGAAAGAAACTAGTTCTTTAGTGGCTTCTGCACCCAATGCTGGCTATACTTTCCATTTCTTTTAACAAATATACATACTCCCTACATTTTTTTTACATCCACTCTCTCCTTGCTATATCTCAAACTCTCTCTTTCTCACCTTGTTAACCTCATTTCTGTGTTCCCATATAGCATACAATACCTACCCACCTACCTTCTTTATTGATTCCTGTTGCTGATACTTTTTTCTCTGATCCTCTATCCTGGATTGTAACAACCCGCTCCGTTCGCCCTGCGGGCTCACTCCGCTCCCCTACCCTACCCCCAAATCCCATACACCCCCAGTGCATCTACACTTATACTCACCTAACCACTCCTACTTCCTCCCTACCTATTACACCCCTCCCCTTTCCCTATCACTCCTACTTCCTTTTTATCTATAATACCTCTCCCCTTTCATCACCATCTTCTACACCCCTATAATCCACCTCCTCACACCTCCCTTCATATTTAACAACACAATATATATTTCTAATCCCTTCTCCCAACACTACATATTCTACTTTAGCTAAGCCTCAACATGCTTACAAAACTTCTGTCATTCTCAATCCAACTATTACTACTTCTGAGCCTTACTTATATCCACTACCTTTCCCAGCCCAACACCACAAATCACACACCATTACTTCACACAACCAGCTCACTCCCTTCAACTCATTTACACTCATTTGTCTCAATCTCCTCTGGACTATATCCCATTAATACCCATCTATTTTTTCACTACAAACTAACCTCTACTTATAAACTCTCTAAACCCTCTTTAGCCTTCAATATCTATTCAAACCTGAAAATATACAATATACAAACAAGGCAATCCAAACATCTCATCAGCATAATCCAACACCTAACAACCATACTTCTATCTGGAGATATACACCCTTACCCAGGCCCAAACACCACTTCCCCTACATCTAAATCCATCCTATTTGCTTCTCTAAATGCCCAAAGCATAGTTAACAAAATCCCCAATCTCCACACATGGCTTCTCAACAACAAACCTGACATCTTAGCTATTTCTGAAACCTGGTTAAAACCTCATATAAAAGATATTGAAATAGTGCCACCAAACTGCTCTATCGTCAGAAAAGACAGGGCCCACAAGAAGGGTGGTGGGGTAGCTCTACTCTACTCATCCACCCTTTCCATTACTCCCTACAACAAACCCATTCCTCACTTCTCCAATGCAGAATTAGTACTAGCTCTATTTCAATTAAATAAACACAAACACATTTGCATAGCCTCACTTTACATCCCCCCTGGAGATAATACCTCTGTACTTGAGGATATCCTATCCTGGCTTTCTACCAATATCAGTAATGAAACTATTCTCATGGGAGACACAAATATCAATTGGTCTTCCATTAATTCTCCTACACACCCCCTAAACATGAACCTATATAAGTACTCTCAGCTAATCAACCTCACTACCAGGCCCTCTAAAGACTTCTCCAGTGGCAGTTCCCTAGACTGGATATTAGTCTCTCACCCCCACTACTACACTGATAGTGGAACTCTTCCTGACTCCCTCAGTGACCACCTTCCCATTTTCACTAGATGACTTCCATCTCCATTACATGTAACTCACAATTACATCAGCACTCGGAACCTTAAAATCTTCAACCCAATAACCTTCTCAGACTCCCTAAAATCAATAAATTGGAACCCCCTAAAAACCCTACCCCTGGAAAATGCTGTTGCACACTTCAATACAACTTTCCTTAAACTACTGGATAGTTTTGCCCCCATAAAAACCAAAAGAATACGAAACAACACCGTCCCCTGGCTAACAAAAAACACACTAACTGCCATGCGACTTAAAGACAAAACCTGGGCACAGTACCAAAGAAGCAAAACTCCAACCACCATTAATGAATTCAAAACACTCCGCAATACTGTTAAAAAACTTATCACAGCAGATCGACAGA
Source organism: Protopterus annectens (assembly GCF_019279795.1). Classification (NCBI taxonomy): domain Eukaryota; kingdom Metazoa; phylum Chordata; order Ceratodontiformes; family Protopteridae; genus Protopterus; species Protopterus annectens. The sequence continues at coordinate 242,279,286 of NC_056726.1, forward strand.
ATTACTTCTCCTTACTCCAAAACAACCACAAAACCAATCTTCAAAAATTCTGGAAAGGCATCACTACCCTCCTAAAACCTGGCACAGCAGAAAACCCAAGCCCAGACCCAAATGCACTAGATATAGATCTGGCTACCCAATTCAACTCTTTTTTCATAGACTCTATTTCCAAATTAACCTCATCCTTCTCTAATAACACCTCACCCCCTACTTCTGTATCCCCCCTCTTGTCATCCCCTTCATCTCCAATCTCTCAACTCCCACCATTCTCCCTAAAACCCATTCCTACTTCTACCATAAGAAAACTCCTGCAAAAGCTAAAACCATGCATCAATGCCCCAGATAACATTCCTCATCCTTCCTCAGCATAGCTGCCGGCCATTGCCTTCCCATCAGCATCCTAATCAATCGTTCTATCCAAGAAGGGCTTGTACCCAAACTCTGGAAAAGGGCATTCATCATTCCCCTGCACAAAGGAGGCAATAATAACAATATTACTAACTTTCGTCCCATTGCCATCCTCTCTTCTATATCAAAACTTCTAGAGAAATGTATTAATCTCCAACTCCTTCCCTATCTCTTAGATAATAACTTACTAACTCCCACACAACACGGATTCAGACCCGGCCACGGCACCATGACTGCCCTCCTTTCCTTCCTGGAAACTGTAAATAAAGCCAGAGATTCTGGCTCTACTGTATCTACGCTCTTTCTTGACCTCTCTAAGGCCTTTGATACTATCTCTCACAACCTTCTCCTAACTAAACTATCTAACCTAAACCTATCCCATTCCTCTCTCAATTGGTTCACCAGCTATCTCTCCAACAGGCAACAAGCTGTTAAGTGGAAAAAAGCCATCTCCTCTTTCCTTAACACACCCACTGGTGTCCCCCAAGGTTCCATTTTGGGTCCTCTCCTTTTCAATATATTCATAAATGATTTCTTCCACTCAATTTCTCATGCTAAACTTATTCAATATGCAGATGATTCCACAATTATCTGTTCAGCCACATCCATCCCTGCTCTCTTAAAACTGACTCAAGACGCCTTCTCTACCACAGAATAGTGGATGATGGACAATCATCTAGCACTCAATGCATCAAAAAACAAACTTATGGTATTTACCCCCTCAAAAACCAACACCATTGATAGAAAACTATTTTCCATCACTAGCCAGAATAACACACCTCTTGAACTGGTATCTGAAACCAAACTACCAGGAGTCCAGATTGACGAACAGCTTAAATTCAATAACCACCTACAACTGAACATAAAAAAAACCCACCAAAAACTTGGAATGCACTACCGATACAATCGATTCCTCACTACATCTACTAAGCTCACTCTTGCTACTACATTTCTCATCCCTTCCCTCCTTTATGGCGCCCCTCTGATAACAAACCTACAATCCTCTCTCAAAACAAAACTGTCCTCTTGGTATAATAAAATTGCCAAATTTGCAACTAGCCACAAATCATCTACCCATCACTGTGTATCTCTCCACAAACTTAACTGGCTAGAGCTTCCCAACCATCTCTCCTATACTCAGCTTACTTTTGCTCATAAACTAATTTTTCATCCCTCCCTCTGTCCCTCTCTCAGCTCCACCTTTAAAATGCACCTGCCACAAAGACTCCTAAGATCTAATAACCAAAACCTAATAGAACTGTACAAACCTCGCCACTCCAGGACAAAACCTCCTGTCCTTTGCCCTGGCACGCCTATGGAACTCCCTTCCTCCCTCCATCCATTATCACCACCAACCTCCCTGCTTTTAAAAAATCACTGCACTCACATCTAACATCCTCATGGGAATGCTCCTGCTCCCACCCCTCCTAGCCTATTCTTCACTTCTTATGGGCAGCTTTACCATATATTACCAGACACCAAATAATAAGCCAACTGTAATGACATCTTATAATTCTTTTATTCTACTATTTCACTCAAGAAACTATATATTTACTGCAGCAATGCTTTGTTTTTCTACAAAATGTAACCTTAACATTTTTTATTATACCTGCTTAAATCTTAGTTTTTCTACAAAATGAAAAAAACAATTCCTTTGTAAATGCTTAATCTTTGTTCTGTCTTAAACCCACAATTACCACAATTGTAAACTGCTGTAATCTTTTTTGTTACCAATGTTTTAAAGCTTTGTCTTTAACCTACAAATGATTGAAATTGTAAACTGCTGTAATCTTTTTGTAACCTTTGTTTTGGAGCTTTTCTCCCCAGGACTCCATTGAAAATGGGTTCTTATTGGCCCAGTGGATTATCCTGGTAAACCAACTGCAAATAAATAAATAAATAAATAATCATAGTAAAATGAGTTGGGAGAGAATACAGAAAATGGCAAAGTCTGCTGAAGAACAAATATAGAACTGTGAAAACAGTAATATAAAATGAAGCAATGTCTGGAAAGGGGTTTCTGGGATGACATATCCAGGGTGCGGCTTCTATACCAGCACTTCAGGAGTGGGATTTCTAGACTGGAAGGCATTACAAGAAGGATCTCCTAGGGGCAGGAATTCTGATGAAATTACATCACTTCCATCCATCAAACTTTTTCACACTTTGTATACCCATTTACTACTCATATTGATAACCACTGGTTCCTTGATGGTATTTATTTTTTTTAATTATTAGATGATACTGCTTATTGTGTTAACCATGTTGTCATGTGAACATTTGTCTACAACAAGCCACCTGTGTTTTGAAGTTAGTGCAACTTGTGTGTAAGAAGTACTGAATAATATCAGGCCAGACAAAACTAATTCCTAAACATTTATGAAATGTAGAATAAGACTTGGTTCTTCTCTGTCCTTTCCTTAATTCATCAAAATCAATTATTTAACTGTGAGAGATAGCTAATACTCAGTATGCAGATGTATTCTATCACATACATGCAATATATATTAACTGCTTAGCAATGAATGTGGTTAAGCAGTGTGTTGTGACTCTCTCATTTGTTGTGCAGGCAGTAGAGGTCAGTGGACTGAGAGCCCTTGAAGAACTAATAATGTATTATTGCAAGCTGGAATAAATAGAAAATAATGCATTCAGACAATTGACTAACCTCAGGGTACTGCAGCTCTGCAAGAATGGTATGATGCCCGTGCACTAGCCTAGTAATTAAGGAGCCTGAATCCTCACCACTAGCACCAGTGAGGGGCGTCCATATTGGGAGGATAACAAGTACACACACACACACACACAGTAAAGTACAATTTCCCTTAAGAGCACACAGAGATAACAGTCAGTCTGGGGTTGGTTTCTCCCTTTCTCTCCAGATCCCCAGTAAGATTCCCCACTGGCACAGCTATAGGGTTCAGATCTCAGCCTAGTGGTCAAGTCAAAACCTCCAGCACCTTCTCTGTTTAACCAGTGCTTCATGGCCCTGCCCAAGTAGCAGACACACACACACTTTGAGATTTGATTTATATACAAACACACATATTCTGCTGGGGAAGGCTGGCACAGGTTCTCTGGCTATGCCCCCTTTCTGCCCAGACTATAAGGTAGTATTGACTGCCACTAACCACTACTATCAGCTACTATAAAGGCCCTTACCAAAGGGTGTCCAATTTTACTGTGCAATATTATTATTATCCAATTAGTAGGTGTGATGAATAGCAAGGCTATTGGAGTGGTTTGTACAGTATCACCAAATACATGCAAGTACTCTAGAGCTTAAATTATTTCTACACAAAATAGCCACAGTTGAAAGGTTTAAAAATATTTAATAATAAATAATAAAAACACAAGACAATACTTATTACTTCAACACAATGACATTACAAAGTTCAGAAATCACAGGAAATACTTTAAAACAATATTGTGGGATAGTCTGACAAATATAGAAAACAGCTAGTCTAATCGTACAATTTCTATTTCTAAGAGAAATCACTGTTCTAAATACTACTTATATACAGAGCAAGCAAGTGCTGGTGAGTGGATGTTCTTACTAGATCCAAGACAAGATACAAAATGCTGTTATTTCTTTCTGAGATAGCCCTTAAATTGATAATGCACAGTACTGCTGAGTCATTTCAGATTACATCATTCTTGACACCTCTGCTGACGTTTCCCAGGCTCACAGAACTCAAAATTTAACATATCTTTGTAGTCTTGCACCTGCCAGGAACCACAGCAATAAAGGACACTTTACATGTAAAATCTAATAATCTCTGTCTTAAAACAATAGAAAGAATTTGCTAGTGCAGACATCCTGTCTCCGAGCTTGAGATCAAACACAGTTGTAAAATTCTTTACTTAACAGCTTTCTTCCAGCATGGTGCACTGTGGTTACATATTTGAAGCTCAGTACAACATACAGTTTAATTCTAACATATAGTTCTCTTTACATTTGTAAAACAAGCCTATGGATTATATTAATATTTACAATGACATAGAATTATCTACAAAATTCTATCTGACTGGGCGGGCAGCCCCCCAGTTTTTCACAAACAGGATGACAGAAATTCCTTGTGCATTGCCACCCAGCCTGGAAGTCCTTAAGCTGAATAACAACAAAATACAAGAGTTACATGATTCAGACTTTGATGGCTTGAAGAACCTCAGGCTTCTAGACCTTCAGAATAACATGATTGTAGCTCTTAATTCAAGCATCTTTTCTGCCCCCAGAAATTTGATAAGTCTGAACACTGATGGAAATGGCATGAAGTCAATTGATGCCTCTTTCTGTCTTTCTAGACTTAATAGATTGTGTCTCTAAGGCAACAGGCTTTCCTCTCTACATTCAAAGTTCTTTGTTTTTCTACAGTCATTGGAGGTCATCAACCTGGCTAGAAATCAACTTGTAAAAGTACCACATGAGCTGCCTAAGTGTCTTTTATCTTTAAACCTTGCAGTAAATAATATCAAAGGTCTGAGACTGTGGAACATCAGGCATCTTGACCGACTTTCAAATATGGTTCTTTCTGGAAACCAGATTTTGCAAGTTGATCATGGTGTTCTTGATTTACCTAATTTGACCACAACAGATCTTTCTACTAATCTGCTGAAAGCTGTACCACAAAACTTGCAGAGAGCCTTCAGAAATTTGACTGCAGCAATAACGTATCAAAAATATTGCAGCACAGGATTTCACTGGGCTACAACAAAAGCAATGTCTTTCAGCTTTTCCCTTTTAGGTGGTCGCCACAGCGGACCGCCGGCAGTGGATTTTTACAGTGCTGAGTTGCCAACCCGACACCCAAACTTCACGGAAGGCACAACCACACGAACATGCACCTACCTGCATGTCTTTAAAGCTCACTCAGCCACAGGGAGGACATATAGACTCCACACAGAAGGAACTCCAGCCGAGAATCGAACCGAAGAACCTCTTGCCGTGAGGCGACAACACTAACCTCTGCAGCACCGCGGCCACACACTGCTACAACAACTGAAACATTTGTTTTCAGATAGCAATGCCATTGACTCTACCCATATACAAATTGGTCCAACGATATCCATATTTATGGGGACATGATAAAATTAAGTATCTAGGAGTATGAATTAGAAATGACTCTGTGGTGGCAGCTAAGGGTATGTGGGAAGAGACTAAACAGAGGATAATACAAAAATTGAGAAACTTGAAGTTTTGTTATATGGATATGGATACTAAGATGCAAGACATTAAAATGTTTTTAGCCCCTTTAGTCTTATATACAGGTCAGGCATACTTTTATTAACTGGAGGAGAAGTTGTGGATAGCAATTAAAAAAGAGTTGAAGGATTTTATCCGGGAAGGGAAGACAGCAAGGGTCAAGTGGGATAAGCTGATTCTACCAATAGAACAAGGTGGACTAGGATTACCTAATTTGAGGGGTTATTTTAGAGCAACACAGTTAAGGCTCTTATACACAGCACAATCAGAAAACTATAATTCAAAGTGGAAAGGAATGATGCTGACACAGGGAGTACGCTCAAGAAATAAGGAGAGATTGGGATTTTGAATGCAGACTCTTAAGAACAACCAAAATCATACAGAGTATTATATTTATAAAATAGCAGGGAGTATTCTAAGAACCAAACCAGCATGAGAATGGAGAAAAGAGATTTTGCTGATAGGGTTGGCTGTGGTCAGGGATACAGTTAACAGGGAAGAGGGGGCTGGAATTTATTGGAGGAAACTGGTAAAGGAACCAAGGTACTGAGAGCAAATAACTAGAAAGGGAAAGGTAATAGAATGGGAAGAGGCCAAGAATTTATTTGGACTGCAGGTTAGAGACTGGCTTCTCTATCAAGGACTGATATCAGAGTATAGGCAAAGAGAAAGAAATACGGGGTTTCTAAATGAAAGACCAGCACTGATAGCGTTTTTAATGGAATGTAGAACAGAAGCTGCTGTTAAAAAAGGAATAATTAGTAAAGCATATAAAATATTGCATGATAATTAAAAAAAAATCAATCAGAGGATCTTAGACAGGATTGGGAAGCCAGATTAGATAAGCAATAAACAAAGAGGCAATGGGTGGACATATGTATAGCTCCCAAATATGCAACAAAGTCTGGAAGATTTATGATCTTTGCCTGGAAGTGTTTACATAGGTATTTTTATACCCCAAGTAGACTCCAAAGAAGTTTTCCTTGGGTGGTTAGCAAATGTTGGAGGTGTGACGGGGAAGAAAGAGGTAGCTGGAACATATGTTTGGAGGTATGATGAGCTGGCAGACTTTTGGGATTCCCTGTGGACTACTCTGTCGGAGATGCTGGGTGAGCAGATTGGACTGACTGGGGAGACGATTTTTTGAGCGATGCTACAGAATCAGAATTGCCTAGACATAGCAAAGCCTTGCAGAGTCTAATTATGGTGGCTGCCAAAAAAGCAATTACTAGAATATGGAAATCAAAGTCTAGACCAACTTTACTAGAAGTAGTGAATATAGTAATAGAGATAAAACAACTGGAATTGGGATCTTTAGAAAAGGGAAGGAGCAAACTACATAGGAAAAAATGGGATCTGTGGAAACAATATATGCAGGGCAGGAATGAGGTTTAAGGGGCAGGATTTGAATGAGCTGTATAATGCTTAACTGACAATGACTTGATGGTTATAAGTGATGTATAATGTTTATAACTACAGTTGTTTCAATGCAGTCTGTGATGTAAACTGTTTGCAACTAAAGTTATATCATTTTGTATGTTTTTCATTTATATAAATGTAAGATTGCCTTTGTCATATGTGTAATTTTAATAAATATATTTGAAAAAAAAAAACAATGCCACTGACCCTTGAACTGAATGCCCTTCAGAATTGCTTGCAGATGTTTAGTCTTGCTCTAGAGCAGGACCATCTCTATCCCATTAAAGTAAGTAGAAATCTGTATAACTACAAGGATAAATAAATTCAGCAATGCATACTTCTTGTCTCACCAAAGAATGACAAATAATTTTTGTAATGATGATATAACCCACTTCAACCATAAAGAATAGCTTCCCATTTCAACTGTGTCATAAATGACTATTAGGCAATAGAGCAATAAATGCAGGCTATACAGATGCACACACACTGGAAGTACATGTTTTGTGTTCATGATTCTATTTACTTTCATCAGTGCATACAAGCATCAACACTTCCTAAATTAATCCCAAAATAGTTAAGCATTCATTCAATTATGTATGTATTCTAACGCACAACTGCAGAACAATGCATGCAGGTAATGCAAGCAGCTAATGCAACAATGCTTTTATGACCAAACTAGTAGAAACCCATAACAAGTATTTTATATGAGGAATTCACCCCCATAACACTTTACTTATATAAACTAACTCTGTGGCCGCACAAGTGTGACCAAGGGGAAATCACCACTACTGTGCTGTAGTCAGCTCACCTAGACGTGTTTTGGCTAGAACAAATCTCAACTAATTGTGATTACGACAGAATGTGCTACCTGTACAACACCTTAATACTATACACACACACACACACACACACACACACACACACACACACACACACACACACACACACACACACACACACACACACATAGTATATATATTGTCTACTCTACCGTATGTCTCATTAATAATGACTGATCTGGAAAAAAATGTTTTTGAGTTTTATGTATTTATCTGTTTTTGAGATGGGTGGTTAGAGGTACCACTTACTAGGTGATTTTGGCCCTCACAGAGTAAGGGAAATGTACTTTGAAACTTTACTCTGATGTTGTCAATCTTCATTTATTCCTTGACCTGTGGGCTCAGTTTTGAACACTGGAATCGACTCAGCCATTAGTACAGCCCACGAGGACCAAAAACTCTCTAGCTTAAGTCCTACCCATCATGCTCCTCTTCCAATTACCTCACATCTCATTTGCCCCTTCCTGTGACAGACAAGTAACCAACTTTCTCTCAAGCTACATTTCCTTTTTCACTCGTATTTAACATTTTTGAATAATAATGAAGTTACTTCTCTTCTATATATTTTTTGTTTGTTTTTTCCTACCCATTTCTCTATCTTGTTCTTTTCGTCACCTCTTCACCTTCCTTTTATACTTCAGTGTATTTTGCACTACCATTGTTAGTAGTCCCTATTTCTTTCCACTTTCCTCCAGTAATAAAAAAAATAGTAGTAGTAGTAAAGTTCTGCCTTTTGTTACCTTCTTCTTCTGCACTCATTGTAGTCTGTCTTACATTACTGGTAGCCTTCTGTACCTTTGGCACTCTCTTCTACCATTGTTGGTAGCCTATACTTCTCTTTCTTTTCTTCCTTATTGGTCTATTTTTGGATCTGTTTACATTATGGCTGACAAAAGTAAAGGCACCTTTGGTTTCAAAAAATGTCAGGATTGTGACCGTAAAATGCCCAAAACCAATGGGCACTCTCTTTCGGTCTATTGCCTGGGACCGGTGCACTTGCAATAGGAATATTCAATCTGTCATGTCTTTAGTCAATAGGCCCTGTTAGAAAGGAAGAATAAATTGCTATTAAAGGGGATCCTTCCTTTCAGGCGACCTTATCTGTTTTTTTCTGGCAAAAGTAAAATGGATGTCTCATCTCCTTCCTCGTCATCTTCATCTAAAGTAGACAAACCAAAAAAGAGGAGTTGTTTGGTACCAGCCTCACCCTCGTCACCGACGACCAAAACACTTAGAACTTCAGTTTCCCTCTGCAGAACCAACATTCTTTGCAAAGGACATTTCAGTGCTGAGCTCGGCACCAAAAGTAACTTATTCATCGATGCTGAAATTATCTGCTCAGATATTAGATCAGCCTATGGAACTGTCAGCCTCAGTACTGTCTTCAATTTCAGCACCGATATCTTTGGTTCCTACTGATTACACTGAATTTTCATTCTTAGACAGACCTAAGACCAGGTACTCTTCATCTATAGATCCCTTTGCTGGTCAGTTACCCAGCCCCTTTTTGGAGAGATTGAAATCACCCTCTACCCAGTCAACTTGTTCCACCAAGAGCCTAACAGAAATGGATATGTTGAGGTTGGTGAATCAGATCCTTGCAGTAAGGAGAATAGCAGGTGTGTCCTTGGCTCCAGATACTTTGAGTGCCGGAACCACTTCTTCTACGACCACTCCAACTCTACCGCCTCTGAGGCCTTGAAGATACTGGCTCTGAGTTTCCTGGCACCAACTGTTTCTGTTCTGATGAGATCTGCATCTCAGGTACCGACTTCTACCCTGACTTCTTCAGTTCTGTCAGAACCAGAGATCTCCTGAGGTCTTGGCTATACTGTCAATTCTGAGAGGCTGGACTTGACGCTAGTGTTTTCAGAGCCACATGTGCACTTCTGGGCTTTGGCATTCATTAGCTCTACCCCAGCTTTGACTTTGGGAGCATCTTCTTCAGAGCGGGGAGTGACCACGGTTCCAAGGTAGTCTTTCTTGGTTCCAGGCTCCCTTCCTTCGTCAGGGAGACCCACCTTCCAGGCCATGGAGAGGGCCCTGTCAACTCCGGGCGGAGACTCATAGTACATGCAGCCAAAAGGATGACTAGAGCAGTGGGATCTGGTGTAGCCATTAAGAGACACGCCTGGATGTACTTGTATGAATTGGTGGAGCCATTCAAGTTTTAATTTGTCAATCCCCCTTTGACACATCGTCCTTTTTTAGCCCTGAAGTCTGAGAAATGTTGTCCAGGTGTGAAAAGAATGGAAAGACCCTTTCTATAGTTGGCATACATTTTTTCTACTCCTCAGTGTTCTTTTTTGAGAAACCAGAGGAGTGGGAAAATGTTCAGAAAGTCTCAGGGCCCTTTCCAGGACACACGTGGTAGTCGCTCCACCAGGGGCAGAGGGAGGAGCTTTAATGGAAGATGCCATCCAAGCGGCAGAAGTGGTCCACAAAATCAGGGCTCCAGAGATACCTTTCCTGGCAAGCCCTACAAGCACTCCTGAAAGAAGGCATGATTGCCTTCCTCTGGAGACAGTTGGGGGACACTTATACCTGCACCAACACACCTAGCTTATGATTACTCCTGAGGTTTGAGTACAGAGGATAATAAAATACAGTTGTGTACACTTACCATAAATGTAGATGTTCAAGTATATTCACTGTTGCAGTCATCACATTTGGGTTATCTGCCTGCAGGTAGCCCTCAGCCAGCCTGAATACCAGAGTCTTGGATTCCTGCGTTGGATGCTGTCACTTCTTCCATAACATCAGGTCATCAGGGGTATAAAACATGCAGCCGACGCCATTACATCAGTTTTTCTTGCCCCAGATGTCAGGTGCCCCCAAAATGGGAAGCAATTATATGTTATGGTACACCTCCATCAAAATGCAAATACACCAGAAAGCTTAACTACACCAAACAAGAAGGAGAGATAGAGCCAAGAGAAGTCTGGGGGCTGGAGGGAGGGTAACCAGGACTGCAACAGTGAATACACTCAAACATCTACATTTATGCTAAGTGTACACAACTGTACTATGTTCTTTCTGTTTCATTGTTGCAGTCATCACATTTGGGTTGATTCCCAAAGCTAAGGAAGGGAGGAGGAAGTTAGAGAGCATTAGGGCCAGCTATTAAGCCCTGCAAGACTGCAGTGGCAAAACCAGCTTTGGATTTGGAAAAAAAACAGGCATGTGGTAATGCTTGGTGAAGGTATGCATGGAGTTACAGGTAGCAGCTTCTAGGATGTCCCTGGTAGGGACTCCTCTGAGAAAGGCTGTAGAGGTAGATGCAGCCTTGGTAGAATGTGATCTTATCCCCTGTGGGGTAGGTTTTCCATGGTGCTTATAGCAGAAATTAATGCAATGGGCTATCCATTTAGAAATTATTTGTTTTGAAATGGCCTTCCTCTCTGCCCCTGCAGCAAAGTCAACTAGCAGCTGTTCAGATTTTTTGAGAGGCTTAGTCCTGTCCAAATAAAATCTAAGTTGTCTGTGCACGTCCAAGGAGTGCAGTATTTGTTCTCCTTTGTTTTGTGGATTCAAGAAAAGGTAGGCAAATGAATGGACTGATTAAGGGCCACACTAGACACCACCTTGGGCATAAAGGAAGGATTGGTCCTGAGGGAAACCCTGTCTACATGGAAGATAATGAAGGGCTCCACTGCCATGAGGGCCTGTAATTCAGACACTCTTCTTGCTGAAGTGATGGCTAGAAGGAAGGCTGTTTTCCAAGAAAGGAATTTTAACTCTGCAGTTGCAGATGGCTCAAAGGGAGGGAGAGTGAGCTTTTTCAATACAAAGTTAAAGTCCCAGGCTGGAGCAGGTGCTTTCCTGGGGGGGGGTCTTAAATTTTGGCCCCTCTGAGGAATTGCTTTAGCAGGGGGTGAGAGAAGAGGGGTGGTTTAGTATTATAATGTGTTGAAATGGCAGAGGCATGAATTTTAATTGATGAGAAGGATAGACCCTTGTGGAGCATTTTTGTTAAGTACTGAAATATATGAGGTAAGCTGGGCACTGTTGTGCCCATCCTCTGAGTCTGGCTCCAGGAACAGTATCTTTTCCACTTCTCAGCATAGGATTTTCTAGTACTAGGCCTCCTTACCTCCAGAGTGACATCTAGCACCTGCTTACTGAGGGATGCTATTGGAGAGCTCAAGGGATTAACCAGGCTGCAAGGTTCAGGGTTTGAAGTTGAGGGTGTAGAATCTGTCCCGCCTGCTGGGACAGCAGAGAAAGGGTCTGAGGCAGGTGCCATGGTTCCAGCAGTGTCATACTGTGCAAGAGGGGGTATCAGTGCTGGTGTGGCCAGTCTGTTGCAATCAGTATTGTCCTTGGCTTGTCCTGTTTGATCTTTAAAAAAACCTTTGAGGAGAGGCAGAGGGGGAAAGGCATAAACCAAGAGGCTTTCCCAGGTAAAGGACAGCACACCCACTTTCCAAGCTTGACTGTGGGAGGTCATTGTGCAGAATTTGTCCAATTGGTAGTTCTGAGGGGAGGTAAACACGTCTATCTCTGGAGTCCCCCATTTGTTCCTCAAGAGGTTGAATATTTTTGGTTCCAGTTTCCATTTGTGTGGGTCCATGAGATTTCTGCTTAGGCCATCTGCCAGAGAGTTTAGCTTGCCTGGCAGGAATTGAGCCTGTAAGTGCACTTGGTAGCTCAAGGCTGTGTTCCACAGAACCATGGCTAGTCTGCAGAGAGGGTATGAGTGGGTTCCCCCCTGCTTGTTTATGTACCACATAACTGTGGTGTTGTCTACCTTTACTAATAATTGTCCTGAAAGAATGTGGTCCTTGAAGGCTGTCAGGGAATTCTGTACAGCTAACATTTCTTTTTGGTTGATATGCAGGTGCATCTGTGTCGGGTTCCATTTGCCCTGAATGCACTGCCCTGCCAAGTGAGCCCTCCATGCATAGTCTGATGCGTCTGTTGTTAGGGTTTGGGCGGCAGTTGGTAGAGTGAAAGAGAGCCCCTTGTTGTGGTAGCAGGCCTCTGCTCACCAAAGGAACCCTGTCTTTATACAAGGAATGGTAGGAATCACTGATTCCAGGGCCTGAGAATGTTGACACCATAGGCTTTTTAGATACCATTGTAGTTTCCTCATATGCAGTCTTGCATTTGAAATTAGTAGAATGCAAGAGGCCATGAACCCGAGGGCTTACAGAATTTTCCTTGCAGATAGCTGGGTCTTTGTGGCCAGTAGTTTGAAGTAGGTTGTCAAATAAACTTGTTTCTCTGGAGTGAGGAAAGCCATCTGGGAAGTTGTGCTCAAGCTTGATCTGTTGGCAGGGTACTAAATGAGATTTATTTTCGTTTATGGTGTACTCCAGTGAGGTTAGAAGTTCCTTTATGAATGCCAGATGTTTTAATAGCAAGTCCTGGCTTTCTGCCTGAATCAGACAATCGTCCAAGTATGGGTATATTTGAATATTTCTCTGCCTGCAAAATGCAATGGCTGGAGCTAGACACTTTGTGAATACCCTGGGCGCAGTAGATAAGCCAAATGGAAGTGCAGAGAAATGATAGTGCATGAAGCCTGCCTTGAAGCGTAGGTATTTCCTGCAAGATTCCCTTATTGGAATGTGCTGGTAAGCTTCCTTTAAGTCTAAGGTTGCCAGCCAGGCATCTTTGCCTAGCATAGGAAGCAGCTGTTGAAGTGTTAGCATTTTGAATTTTGGGATTACCAAAAAGGTATTTAGAATAGAGAGGTCCAGGATAGGATGGCAGGAGCTGTCTTTTCTGGGTACCAGGAAAAGTCTTGAATAAAAATCTTGTCCCCTTTTTTCTGCTGGGACAGGCTGAATAACCCTAATACTCAGAAGAAAGAGAACCTGCTGTAGAGCCTCTGCCCACTGATTTGGGGGTAGGTCTGGCCAACCGTCTGGGGTTGGTATGGTGTGGAAGTGGAATCTGTATCCTTGGGACACTATATTCAAAACCCATTTGTCCTGGGTAATGAGTTCCCAGTTTGTTGCATGCAGGGCGAGCTTTTCTCCTAAGGGAGCAGGCAGTTGAGCAGGGCTTGGAAGGGTTAAGGTTAAGTCATTGTGCCATTTTTCCATAGGGGGGTGTCTTACTACTCCCTGCTTTGGAAGTGGGAGCCCCCCACTGTTTATGCCTGTGCGTAGCTTGAGACTGTAACCTAGGTGGTCTGCTGTTCCTGGGTTTGGACTGAGAAGGCCTGGAAGAGGCTGGAAAGGACCAATTCTTTGAAGGCCAATGCCTACTAAATCTGGGAGGCTGTACTTGCAGGAAATCTTTAACAGTTTGCATAGATTTAGCTTTTTCCTCCATCTTTTTGAGGACGTCTTCTGCTTTTTTTGCCAAACAGGCGGTCTTGGTTTAAGGGAGCATCCAGTAATTTAGCTTTAACATGATCTGGCAAGTTTTGCTCCTTAAGCCAAGCATGTCTTCTAAGTACAGACCCAGTGACAGCAGCCCTGTAAAATGCTTCTAAACAATCAAAACCACATTGCAAAGTATGTTTACCAACTTGCTCTGCAGAATGCATTAAATCCTGTAATTCTTTGTGGTCAGCACAGTCAGGAATCAACATCATTTTCTGTTTAAGTAGCCCCATAATATGCTGCTGGTACTTTAACATGTGAAACTGTCAATTTAAAGCCCTAATGGCCAAAGTAGCAGAAGTATATACCTTCTTACCCCATCTGTCCAAGGCTCTAGAATCTCTATCAGAAGGGGTAGGGATTTTGGCAGCAGTAGCCTTAATGCCCTTTGGTCCTTGGGAAATTGTCTCTGGATCCTCAGTAGGATTCTTGAAGAGGAACTTGTGAGAGTCAGGTACTCTGTAATACCTGTCAGGTTTTCTGGGAGCTGGAGTTAAAGTGTCTGGGGAAAGGCTACATTGCAAGAAAGCATCATCTACAATATCCAGAGCAGGAGGGATAGCTAAAGGCCTGTGTTGAGGGAGGAGTAAGAACTCCCTAAGCCTCTTTTTGGAGTCAGAGTAATCCTGGCTTTCCCCAGCGGAAATGCTCCCTAAGAGTATGCAAGGTTTCACCAAAAGAAAAATCTTATGAAGGGGAAGCAGAGGGAATGGAATCCTCTGCATCAGAATCCTCATAGGTAAATAAGGGCAAATCCTGGTTATCAGAAGAAACAGGAATATCATATTTCTGATCAGAAGAATCAGGCTGGCTTCCCCTAATTAAGATAATAAGGCCTTCAGCCATTCTCAGCATTTGTTTTTTAGGCATACGGGCCTGAGCATGTGGTCTGGATGTTGGTTTTCTAGGCATGGGTCGAGTTTTAAGCCTGGATGAAGAAGATGGCATCGGTTTAAAATGCAAGTCTGCAGGCCTGAATGCACCCTCAGAAGCTGGTGCCGGCACAGTGGCTCCGGACCCATCCAAGGTAGAGACATCCACAGGTTCCATAGTTGAAGAAGCATCTCGCGACATACCGGACTCCGAATGGGTCTCAGTAGAGGCCTGGGAATCTGAGGTAGCGGGTATCGGGGCTGCGAAAGCACTTCACTGAGTACCGGTGGACTGGCGACTAGCTTAACGGAAGTGTCGTCGGCAGTTTTGGACCTATGCGGTCTGTCTCTGTCTTTATCCTTACGTTTTTTCAGAATATTGGTAGTCACATGGCTTACCGAAGCCATTTCTGGATAGTTATACAGAGTACCAAAATAATTTGCTGCAAATATAGCCCGATGACGAATAGTTTGGGGGTTGAACAAGGCACAAAACCAAAAGTGAAGGACGTCGTGGTCTGGGCCTAAGCAAGGAATGCAGTACGAATGAAAATCTTTATGAGGTATTTGCTTTCTACAGGTAATGCAATTGTTAACTTTTACTGACATCGGTTAAGAGCAGGAAAATAGGATCCCCAATGGGGTACTTAGCTTTTTTGAAGACTTCGGTTCTGAAAGTCAAAAACAAAAATTTCAGGAGTCGGCCGACCGGCACTTGCGAACTGCTTCTGCTTCGGGCACCATGCGGTAAGAAAGATTGAAGTAATGGTGTTGGCTACATGTTTTATATCCCTGATGACCTGACGTCATGGAAGAAGTGACAGCATCTGACACAGGAATCCAAGACTCTGGTATTCAGGCTGACTGAGGCCTACCTGCAGGCAGATAACCCAAATGTGATGACTGCAACAGTGAAACATGAAGAACATCCAGAGGCTACTCCATACCCTTCCTTTTACTCCCCAAAGTTGCAAGAACATCCCCAACATTACACCCAGTTAGTGGGAACCGGCATTGCTACAAATTCAAAACCTGCTACAAAAAAGAGTCATCCAGGAGGTCCCACCAAACCAGACTGAGTCTGGAATTTACTCAATATTCTTTTTAGTGTAAAAAAAGACAGGGGACTGGAGACCAATTTTGCATCTAAGTGTTTTGAACAAATCAGTTTGGCAAACAAAATTCCAGATGGTCACAGTACAGTCTATCCTCTCATTTCTAGGGAAAGATGATTGGATGTGCTCTGTAGATCTTCAGGATGCATATTAGCACGTCAAAATGGACAAACATTCCAGGAGATTCCACCGCTTTAGGCCGGGAGCCGGTCATTACCAGTTCAGAGCTCTGCCCTTTGGTATCACCACAGCCCCATGGTGTTCACCAAGCACATGGGGTTAGTAGCAGCTCACTTGAGACTGCAGGGATTCTGGGTGTTTCTGTATTTAGATAACTTGGCTCATTACCACTTCCACCAGGCATCTTCTAAAACAAGCAAGAGACTACCTTCTCCAGACCTGTGCCAACCTGAGGATTACGGTAAATTACAAGAAATAACATCTAAAGCTAACTTAAAATATAGAATTTATACGAGCATTACTAAACACCAATACTTGTAAAGCCTTTTAGCTTATCTAAGGACAGAGCAGTGGTGCATCGGTAGTGTTGTCACCACACAGCAAGAGGCTTTCCAGTTCGATTCTCGGCTGGAGTGCCTTCTCTGTGGAGTCTGCATTTCCTCCCTGCATTCGTGTGGGTTTCCTTCGGGTACTCCGGTTTCCTCCCACTTTGTAAAGACATGCGTCTGGGTGTTTCTCCTGGGGCCTTTGATGAAAAATGGCTTAGTTCCAAGTCGGACTTTCCCGGTAAACAAATGTTAAATACATAAAAAATAAATAAATAAAAGATCAAAAATCAAGTGGAAAAAATTATCAGAAGCAGAACTGTACCCACATGACTAGCTCTACAAGCTCTAGTTTCGATGGTGGTGACCATCACGTTAGTTCCCCTGGCGAGATATCGTATGAGAATACTGCAATGGCTTCTAGCATCTAAGTGGTCCATTCGGCATCAACCAATGATGCACCAGATTTTAATTACCAACCACTGCAAGGAAGACCTAGCTTGGTGGATCCAATCAAAGGAAATCCTACTGGACCTCCCCATTGTTCCATGTCAGCGCTAAGCCATAGTGACCACAGAGACCTCCTAGATGGGGTGGGGGCACATTATCTGGGCAAGATGGTTGAAGGCCAGCTTGCATATCAGTTTTCTAGAGCTGAAGACAGTTCTTTTAGTGTTGCAGGCCTTTCAAACTAGTCTCCCTCTAAGAATGATTGTGATTCAAACAGACAACATGTTGATAGTTTGGTACTTCAACAAACAAGGAGGAACCAAGTCATGGCCCCTTTGTTAAGAAGACCTCAGTGGGTGATCTCTTCCAACTACTTTCAAATAGCAATGCATATCCTGGGGAGATCTAATGTGATAACAGACAGACTAAGCAGATGGATTCTTCTTCCTCACAAATGGTCTCTTAATTCCAGAGTGGCAAAAAGATATTTCGTCGCTGGGGCCAGCCTTGCTGCAATCTTTTTGCATTGTCCCTAAACACCAAGTGCAGCAGCTACTTTGCCCTCATCCCCCATCAGGGGGAGTCCCCAAGAGATGCTCTCCTGCATGTTTGGCCCTCCAGACTCCTGTACACCTTCCCCCTTCCCATTATTTCCTCAATTTCTAAAGAAAGCGATCAGGTTGAAGAGCAAAGTAATCCTCATTCCTCCCTTCTGGCCTCAACAGCTTTGGTTCCCCTTCCTCTGGCCTTATCTGATTCAATGACTGTGGAGTCTAGACCCAGATCCGGATCTCCTATTCCACCCAGAGGGATTAGTTCACCCAAACCTTCAACACCTCACACTCACAGATTGGCTTCTCCAGTTCCATTGATTGCCAGGTGTAATAAACATTCTTCCCCAGTTCATAAAATTCTTCTGGTCTCCCACAAACCTTCCACCAGAAAACTCTATAGTAGTAAATGGAAGAGATTTTCCTTCTGGGCTTGTGAAAATAACATTGATCCTTTCTCTCCTCCTTTCGATAAAGTCTTAGAATTCTTAGCCTTACTATTTGAAGAAGGAGCCTCTTCCTCCACCATTAGGGTTCAAATAGCAGCTATCTCAGATTTTCATAATGGGTTTAAAGAATGTTCTTTAATTTCTCATAGCCTTTGCATAGCATTTTTAAAAGGGACGTTGATGTTAAAACTGCCATATAAGGATCCATGTACACCTTGGGATTTAAACTTAGTATTATGAACAATAGTTCAACCCCCTTTTGAGCCTGCTACTGACTGTGACTTGAAATTCTTGTCTTGGAAAACTATACTTTTGATAGCTATAACTTCTGCTAGACAGTTTTCTGAAATTCAAGCTTATCTTGTAAACCACATTATTTTATATTTCACAAAGACGGGGTTTCTTTGAGAACTAATCCTTTCTTTTTGCCAAAGGTGGTGTCAGAAAAGAATATCAGTCAGGCAATCAATCTACCATTTACTAGACATTTACAGACAACTAAGATTCTATCTTCATAGAACAAAAGACATAAGGAAGTTTGATCAGCTGTTTCTTTCCTTTGCAAGTACTAAACTGGGCAAGCCAGTTACCAGAGTCACTTTATTTAGATGGATAAAAGATGGTATTTCCTTCATATACAACAAGAAGAAAGTTGAATTACCTGGGCCTGTTAAGGCACACTCTACCAGAGCATTCGTTGCTTCAGCAGTGTTCCAATCTAACTCTTCAAGTGATGAGACCTGTGCGGCAGCAGCATGGGCTACCCCGCATACCTTTATTACTCATTACAAATTGGATTTGGTCTCTAGACAAAGAGCATCATTTGGCTCTATGGTGCTCAGGACCCTTCATGAGTCCTCCCAAGATCTAAGGAAGATGGGGACTCTGTCCCACAGTTCAAGGAATATATGAAGATTGACAACATCAGATAAAGAAGTTATGTACTTACCATAACATTCCGTCTGTGCTGTCCATCTTCATTTATCCTTGCCTCCCCATCCTCCACCCCCCCTTCCTTTAAGACCTCTTGGTGGAATGATTTATGGTCCTAGGTAGGAATTTTTCAGCCATGACACCAGATATGGCCTCCATGAAGGTATTATTAGGAAGATGATTTCTGTCTTTTCTATACGTAAACTCTATCTGAGGTAATTGAGAGAGGAGTATTCTAGGTAGGACTTAAGCTCGAGAGTTTTTGGTCCTCGTGGGCTGTATTAACAGCTGAGTCAGTTCTGATGTTCAGAACAGAACCCACAGTTCAAGGATAAATTTGCTTATGTCACTAACACCAGTACAAATATATAGACCCTGGCATTATTAGTTGTCATCCAGTTCTGTTTCTATATTTCTTTAAGGTAAAGAAAAACAAATATATAAAATAAAAATACAAGAATCATGAGACAGTGCTTGATTCTGAGCCCATAGGAGTGCCTGCAAATTCTCCTCATTGGGCGAGGACCTGTATGTAGCCAGTGCCCATTTCTTCTTCTCAATCAGGGGTGTCAGCACTTCAGTGTGGGCTTGAAACCAATCAGCACACTTCAATGTCTTCTTCTCAAAGGTAGATATTGCAGTGTTATAGACAGCATCCTGTAGTTTTCCTCATCTCTTGTTGTTGTCAGTGTCATCCAGGCAGGGCAAAGCCTTTTCATGTGCTTGAACAGACATGTGCACTTTTGAAGGGTCACAAGTCTTGCCTATGTCAATGTGTGGCCTCCCTGCCTTTTTAGCTCAAAAGAACCTTTGCGTTTGGATGTTTGGCTTTCTACAAATGAACAAGTGGTTGGTATCACAGTCTGCACTGTGGTAAATGCATGTTACCCTGACACTACCTAAACTGCTGTATTTGGAGAGGACAAAGTCAAGTTGGTGCTGATGTTTCAATTTTGGGTGCCCCCATGAACCTTTGTGCTTGAGCTTGACATTGAAGAAGGTGTTGGTTATGCAGAGGTCATACTGGGAACAAAGTTCAAGGTGACACTGTCCATTTTCATTCATCTTTCTTGTTCCAAACTGTCCCAAAAAAGATGGCTAGCAGTGATGGTCATTGCCAGCTCTGACATTAAAATCACCAAGAATGAATAATGGTTTATGGGAAAGGACCTCACTGATGGTAGCACTAAGTCCATCATAGAATTTGTCATTGATTTCCTGGGTAGAAGTTAAAGTATGAGCACAGACACTGAAGATGTAGACCATGACCAGTGGTGTTTATGGCTTGAATTTCCAGCAGTCCCTCATTTCCCATATTTGGTGGTATTACCAACACCATGTTCCCTGGTCTCTTTGGGAAGCTTCCTATGCCAGACAAAAGTAAAGTCTTTCTCCCTGAGACATCCAATAGATGGCAGCCTTGTTTCCTGGAGAGCCACAGTATCCATCTGCAATTTGCTCAACTCATTATTAATGACTACTCTCTTCTGAGCATCACTGATGTTCTGTAGATCTTACATAAGGCCTGGAGTCATCGTCCTTATGTTTCAACTAGTCTAAAGGCTGGTTTATTTTGTTGCTTTTTTGTTTTTCCAGGTGTATGGTTAACAATCCACCTGTTGGGGGTTCCCTAAGCCCCCCCCACACACACAGTGAAGTAAATGGACCATGGTGTGGCAGCACCTACTTGGCTGGGGGCTGCCCAATTTAAGGCGGGTGGTAACTGCCCAGTGAGATCAAAGGATCTCTCCCACCATTGGAAGCAGCCCCTGGCACCTCACTGTACACCAGCTGAGTGCATTGGCTTATTACCGGTAATTGCTACTTCCCGTGTTGTGTCACCTCTCACAGAGCAAAGCTAAAGTGTCCTCTCCAGAGCACAATACTAAATGATAATTTCACATATATCTATATATTTTTTTCTAAAGCTGCATTAAAGGTTTTCTTTTCAGGCTTTAATCTTGCACCATGAAGTAAATTAATGTCTGCAGTTATGCCATGTTATTCAGAATTTGTTCTAAACAGAAGTTCTGAACAACTCTGAACTGCACAACAGCAGAATATTAGTCAAAGAACAGTCAGAAGTGTAGAAGAGTTTCAATTACGGACTATTGTTAGATAAATTCTAATCATATAATGTTGTAAAGGAACACTACTTCTGCTAAACACACACATCAAATAGTCAGTGTAGGTTAGGATAATTATCCCTGGGATTCAGAAAACACACTGCTTCACAGTTTATGAATTTGCACAATGAATGACCATGTGCATGCAGGGATGATTTGGAGACTCACTTAAGAGCAACTATACTAGGCCATGAAATACTGTAGCCAGCACAATATGCAAATTACAATACAATGACAAGGAAATGAGCAACATTATTAAAATGTAGGTCATGGCAAATGCATGTGAAGGCAAACAGTATGGTGGTGTGATTCAAAAACAGATACATTTTGCAAAGTACAGGACCACCAGAGTTGCTGACCACAGTATAATCCTGGAGTTACAAATGAGAGAGGCTGGAAAAACTTATATGGGTTAGCTACCACTTAATAGATATGCACGTGCAGCCACAAACAACATAGATATGCATTGCCTTCTGTGGTACCACTGAGTTATCCTTCTGCGCATAACATGCCATACTGCCCAAGATGTAGTGGACCTCTATCATGTGGATAGTGGCACCATGCAGAAACTGGTTGACATCTCTTGCCCTGATATGTAAGATCATGGGGTGCATAAAGTACTCATTCCTCTGGACACCAGGTATGTGCAGCTTTGAGAATTTCAGTTACAGGGATCTTTCAGTGATCAATATGGAACAATGTGGGGGTATTCCAGGCATCTACTTCAAGGATGCTCCATAATTTTATGATGCCGTGCACAGCATGTGGAAGACCATATGAGGCTCTTAGGCACCACAGTGGAGAAAAGCAACACCATGCCATGCCATGCATTTTATGTACTAACCTGCTTCCCAGAGGTACTGGGAGCCAGACTGCACTTATATTGTAATAAAGACCCCACCTGGGGAACAGGGAAAACTGTATGTCAGTCCTAAGAAGGTTCCACTCCATCAACTGTCAGGTGGTCTATAATGCTGAAGGTATAATATACAATGTGTTAGCAAGCTACTCAGGCAGTAGCAACAACTCTCACATCTGGCACATGTTTGAATTATATTAGCAGGGTTTGTGGGGTGATTTTCCAAAGAACTATGTTACTGGTGATATCAGATATGCTCTGGAGCCATAGGCAATGACACCAATAAGAATCATACAGGCCATTGTAGAGAATGCATACAATGCTAACCTTATTATGGATACAAATTATTGTCAAACATGTACACGGCCAATTTAAAGCCCACTTCTGCTATCTAAGTGCCTTCAGCCTGCAGTACAGCCTGAAACATGTACTAAAATATTTGCAGTGTTGCTACACAAACAGATATAGTAGGGGAGATATTTCAGAGGAAGATGTGCTAAAGTCAGCAGCTGAGGAGGTGCCTGATGAGGAACCTGTAGATAAAAATGCCACAGGGGATAACCTTGCAAGGCAGAGGAGGGAACAGTATGTTGTGGCATTAGCTAAGAGTCATTGTCTAGTTCAGAATTATGGGCCAGATTAAATGCAACATACAAGAGTAACACTAATGTATGCATGCAATAATACAGCTGGCTTTGCTATATCATGCATGGACTGGCCACACTGTGCATCAGAAATAGGTTACCCAGGTAGCAGAGTACTGAGGGCAGGGCACAGTTGTTATATGCACAGGTGGGGAAGGGCACATTGACAAGTATCAACAACATGCAGTTTGTATGGAGGACAAATAATGCGGTGGGTGAGTATGTGTTTCATGGATGGGTGAGCAAGGGAAGCCAGGGAAAACTAGTCATTGAGGGGGTTGGTGTCTGTAATGTGGTGTGAGAGGGGGGGCACTGCTAATGAATATGTGTGGATGTGCATGCACACACACATATGTGCACCCACAAATGCTCATCAGCACTTGCAGATGCACATGGACATGGCTCAAGCAGATGGTGTAGCATTGTGCTGAGGTCTGATGGAAAGATCTAGGGTACCAGCATGAAGATATGTGCTTGGTCTCTGTATGTCCTTAATCAAGGAAATACCCTGTAATGGGTAAGGTCGGAGGCATGATCCACCACATGGATGGACACAGAGCTGAGGTTTCCATGAGAGGGAATGCTCTGAATTGCTTTGGGTGAGCTTAACTATCATCCAAATGCACCTGTCACCATGGTGTCCTACAGTGCCCTCAACAATGGATGGAGGTGTGGAGGTGGTGGTGCTATAGGAATTAGACAATAGTCTTCCTCCTCCTGTGGTGGGCTTCACCAACATAATTGGAGTTGGACCAACTCAAGAAGTACAGTGGCCATAATGGGTAGCTATACAGGGGTGATCTGCAGTATACAGGGACACTATGATGGCTTTCAATAATGATATATAAATGGGCCAAGCTTTCTTGCAGGTCATCACATAGACCATGTACCATGATGACTAACTCACTGCTGTTTTGGTCTCTGACTGTTCCTGTACAATGGCACTGTAGAAATGCTAAGTAGGGGTTGTAGAGACAATCAGCTCAGGAAATGCTGGCACCCGTGGCACTGCAGGCCACCAGTAGCCTGACCCCTGCTGCCTTCCTCACACTCAATCTAGTTGACAGCAACCATTGATGATTCTACTACTAGAAATGAGGGTGCTCCTTCTGCAGATGTGCCAGCCGCATCCTGTTCCACTGTGGCATCTCCAGACCTTGCATAGGTACAGGAGCTTTATCTGTTGGGGGGGGGGTATGGCCACTGCATTACCCATGTTTACCACTGCTACCATGACCTCTGACTGTGTCAGAATCTGACTGTCATCATCATTAGACCCAGACAGTTCCCCAACATCAGACATGCCTATAACCATGGTGGAGAAGCCTAAAAATGCAGCACCTAGGAAAACACACAAGTATACCCAAATATATAAATGCAACCTTCACCAACACCCATAGCCCACTATATGGAAACCTTTATAACAGTGTACCACGGAAAATCTAAAGTTAACATACCTTAAGCAAAATGATGCTGGAGCTGTAATTTTGCTATGCTGTAACAAAAAAATAAAAGTTATGTTTATTAGTTTTATGGCTCTGAGTACAGCAGGTAGTACAGATTGTTCCAGATGTTATGATATACCTATCTGGTATATTGCCAATTGATATTCAAAATGCTCTAAGCAGTCCTGCTCCCAGGTCCAGTACTCCATCTTGGATAACTGGGCTGTCTGATTCCACACAGAAAGATACCAAGAGCTCTACTGTGTCTTTTTATGCTGACTCTGTTGGCAGGCACACACCTGCAATACTTAGCTCCTGTAGCAGGCAGCTTACCTTGTGTGTGAATGAGCAATAATGTCGGTGACCCTTCTCTAACCATATTCATAGATTCTGTTTTGGCCAGTGACTGCATTGATTTTTTTCTAAAAACTCCTGCCCAACACTCTCAAGAAATGCCTGTTTTAATCTCAAATTATGTAGCATTCTCTGACTAATGCTTAGAAAGGGCCTGCTGCAGGATGTAAATTCTCTCCTTGGAAGAACTTAATTTTCATTTGTCTTTCCATGTCAGGCATGAATACTTGTAACAGTAAGCTAGTGGCATGTCATACACATTATAATCATACCCCAGCAGCACACAAATATGCCCAGTGTTCACACAGCCTGTCTTACTTGTCGCCCACAATGTGGCACAGGCCATGCATATAGCTGCCATGCCATTCTTGCAGTAGCAATCAATACTGAATGGTTCTAAGAGATGCATAAATGCGCAGCAGGAGACCACATTAACCTGCAAGAAAACCATGCAAAAACACAGGATATTTGGAATAAGTCATGTGTTCTGTGTGCCTATGGCCCACAGCATCACACATATTGCCTCTACTCAAACTGTAGTTGGCTACAGGCATTTTTCAATGCTTTGTGTCTGTACCCTGAACAGGGGTACTCAGCTGCCTGTTGGTGTACATCAACCATGCCAACGATGGCATACACAGCCTCCCCACAGTGTACCAAAATGCAATATTTCTGTACCTGATGTACAGAGACCACTGAAAGTCCTTGCTGGGGGAGTATCCCCTAGTATAAAGTGGATGCCTGACACAGCCTCCCAAAGTGCACCAAACTGCAATATGATCTCTGGCATTAACATGTGTGAAGCCCAACTGTAGGCTGAGGTATATGCCAAGAAATCACTCAAGATGTTAGTGCAATCTTCTAGTTAGTTCCACCCACATAAGGCTTCCTATGTGGATATGTGTGAAGACCCCCCCCCCAGTCCCAAACCAGACATATAGCACCATGGTACAGATGTAGCAAGAGACAGCACATAAATGATATAGAGGCCTTATGCTCATTCTCTCCTACAGTACTTAATAAAACAGACAACACATTTCAGTTTGTTGCAAACCCCATGGATCATCATTAGGCCATCAAACTTAGTCAAAGGTAAGTGAGGCTCCCTTTCACTCTCCACCTACAAAGACATGTATTGTTCCACATAGCCACAGTCTATCACATGAAGCGATTATAAAATGTATGTGGACATATCTCTCCAAAGGTCCCACCATGAAGGTCTGTGGACTGCAAGGCCCATTGCAATGATGCTCGCCCTAGGAGACACGGGTTACAAGTTCCCACTAATGGAAAAGCAACAGCTACTGTATGACTGTCCCCAAAGCAGACAAGCCTGTATTACTCAAAAGCCTTGCAAAAAGCAATATCCACTGGACAGCTGTAACCTCCCTAACAGGACACAGCAGTAGCATATAGGGTGGCATACTGCATTTACACAAAATCAAACATAACACTACACATGTAATTGAAATTTACAATGAGTATGACACACATAGTCCTCAGTCTACAACAAGGCCTATGTTCCCTATGTAGTACAACATACGTCAAAGCTTCATTGTTGCCAATAAATGTATACTTAGCAGCACTTACAGGTGTCATAATATGTTAGATACCCCTGTCCATGTTCATATCCCTCAGGCAGAATGAGCTTGTTGCTAACTACATTCACTAACTCATTCCCCTTCCAGTTTCAGGTATTTCAACAAACAAATTCTATAGTCCATCTGCATATTGCTAATCAAAATGTGCAGGCACCATCACTCCCCACTACTTACCTCACTGAATTTTTGGTAAACATTCAAAGTTTATGGCTTTCAAACATGTGTAAAATCACCCCACTACTTGCTCACAAGCAAATTCTGTAGATCAATAAGTACACAAATGACGGTGGCTATTTTTATTCTGCAATTTTGAGGATCCTAGCACTGTCATTATACTAATAAGCCTGCTTACAGCAAATGAATCTGAATTGACCCTTTTCTGCAATGCACATGTGCATGGTTGCACAACAAGGCTCGTTGAACATTGTACGCTTGCATGAGTGCCTAGGAAGCACAATGCACATGTGTGGAAAGATCAATGATCTCATTGAGGACATGGAAATACTATTATATCTGTGTGGCCTGCAGAAGCACTAAACTGCAGAAATGGAAAAATATGTAGGCACTGTGCTGCTGTTACACTCTTTACATGGCAAAGTTCGCACACAAATACCATCCTGACATGCCTTGTATATTCATGCTACACTATGGTGACAACAGAACATGTCATGCAAACTAAGTGCCTGCTCTTGCACGTCACATGTCAGCAGCAGCAAAATGCACAGACATGAGAGAGCCGCCATATTTCTCTGAACTGTGACCTGATATATGACTATGACTTCAAAAGGCATTGGGGAGGGGGCTTGAACTAGTCCGTTACTTTAAAATCTGAGGTTAATACAGGATTAGAAATGACAGAAGACACCAAGGCTCAAACTTAACAATTTATTAAACAAAAACTTACTAAATAAACAGTAAAACTAATATTAAATAGACAGAAAAACTAATAGATCATGTACTTACAAGCATATGCATAAACAAAATCATCTTTGCCACTGATAGGGAGACTTCAATCCTATCCAGTGCAGCTATCTGTTTAGTCAAGGCAAGGCCGACACTGGCAAAATATCTCTAAGCTCAGTTTAGGCTGGTGCTATGATCAAATCCGGATGATGATGATTTCCATTTTAGCCTTTGAGCTTTTGTAGTCTTAAACAAACAACAGGGTCATTGATCACAAGCACACCATGAGTTGATGGAATATTGTAGAAAAATATGACATTACAAGCTCATCATGAGTTGATGGAATATGTTAGAAAATTACAGATAATTTTCTAAGTTGTAAACAAGTCTCGTAATGTCTGGTCTTGTGCCTTACTTCCCTTTTTTAAAGAACAGTTAGCTCACAAACTTGTGATATAGTTCCTCTTTGAAATCCCCACATTCTGGTAAACATGTTTTAAGCTGATAAACAACTTCTAGGTTAACAAAACTTCAGTAATACCAGTAATCAGTGAGCAAAGCCTGCTCTTAAGCATATTGTATTGTTACAATATTAGCAGCATATAGTGAGGTAGTGGCATATCCTCCTCCCAACAAATACAAATATATGTGAGAGATGCAACTATATAGCCAAACTGGAGGCTGAGCTCTCTCAATTCAGTACTGGCAAGACCAGTCAGGAGGAGATGGTAACCACGCACACCACAAACCCAGTCTCACATAGAACTATCACAACTGCAAACCAAACACATAAACACACAAAAACATACTCGGAGGCACTGATTAAAAATCTACCAAAACAACAGAGGCCTCCAAAGCAGACACCCAAGCAACCACCACCTCAAGACATAGCAAATGCAACACATAGTTCACAAAGTCAGTGTGCTAAACAGTCACAGCCCTTAAGGCCAAACAACATGCCAGACACACTTGTAATAGGTGACTCCATAGTCAGGCACACTGACGTCCCGCTCACCAGACTGAACAAGGAGGGGCACAGTAAGCTGCCTGTCGGGAGCTAGAATCCGCCACATAACACAAGCACTCAGGTCACTCCACAGCAAGTACAAATATGACTCAGTCATTGTACATGCCGGTGTGAACGACCTGAGACGTACCTCCCTGGACTACATGAAAAGAGACATAGAGGAGTTCCCTGATTATGTAGCCCAGGCCGGTATGGCCCTGACCCTGAGCAGCATCTTACCCTCACCAAGAATGATGCCACAGTACAAAGACAAAATGATCAGTTTTAACAATTGGCTTAATTACTGGTGTCATTCTAAGGGGATCCAGTGTCTGTCTGCTTGGGATGACATGCTTGACGAGCCACGCTGCTTCGCAAGGGATGGTTTGCACCTGTCACCCCTGGGCTTCCGGATATTGGCCAAGGCTCTTGCCACCCCCATAGTGCCTTTTTTAGGCAAGACTCAAATAACAAACCTACCTCCCTAGAAAACACAAGTGGAAAAAAACTAAGGGTAATGCTGCTCAATGCCAGAAGTCTAAACCTCAAGATGCACACCCTCGAAGCCCTCCTCAGTATGGAGAACATCGATGTCTGTGCAGTGACTGAAACCTGGTTCAAGGCTCCTGAGAGCACCCCAGCACTATCAGGTTTTACCTCATATCATGCTTTTCGGCCCCAAAACTTGGACAGAACCACAAAAGGAGGGGAAGTATCCATTTTCATCAAAGATACCCACACCTCCAGGTTAGTGGCAACGCATGAAGCATCGGAGACTATCCAGGTGCAACTAACCATAGGCAAAACTGCCTTACAGTTTATAGCATGCTACAGACCACCCTCTCAAACTCAGGAACCCCACACAGCCTTCCTGAAGACACTGGAGAGTATGAATGTCTCTCCAAATACCATCATTTTGGGAGACTTCAACTACCCAAACATAGACTGGGAACATTACTCAAGCCCCAACACCCTAGCCCAAAGGTTCTTAGAATTCATAAACTCAAATGCAATGGAACAACTGGTCACCATTCCCACAAGAGGAGACAATATACTAGATCTGATCATCACAAACATGGGGACAAAATGCTCCACACCGGAAGTACATCCCTCTTTGGTAAGATGAGACCATAAATTAATCTCACTGGAAATCCACATCCCGCCTCCACCCCCTGCACAAAAGACCACAGTGAAGAACTTCTCAAAAACAAACTTCACACTTCTTAAGACTGAAGTGGTATCTTTCAAGGCCCCTGGGTCAGTGGAAACCACAACCCACACTGCTGAATCCTTTGCAAATGCCTTCTATGGGCACCTTCAAGAATGCATGGATCATGCAATCCCAAATAAAACCAAGACCCATTCCCCCAAAGGCAGGCGACCGGTCTGGTGGACCCCAGCCATAAACAAACTTTACAACAGAAGGTGGAAGCTACTACATGACAGAGCAAAATTCCTAAAAGGGAAGGCATCTCTGATCAGTACTAGCAGAAAACTACGATCACTCATAAAATCATCCAAGGCCAACTTTGAGAGAAAAATCGCAAATGACACAAAAGACGATCACAAGGCCTTCTTTAGCTATGTTAGAAACCTGGGTGGAAACTCCCAGATATGCTCAGAGTTAGTCCAAAATGACACAAAATACACTGAACCCACTGACATTGCCAACATTCTGGCAGACAGGTTCAGTGCAAATTTCTCCTCCCCCTCCCCCCCAAAAGGAGAAATAACTATCCCAGCAGAATGTAGCCTCCCTAACATTTCAGATGCCCAGGTGAGAGCCGCCCTCTCTAAAGCTAAAAACACAGCATCAATGGGACCAGATGGTGTCCCGGCTGTGTGCTACATGAACTCCAAGAGGAACTAAACCCACACATAAGGCTGCTGTTTAATCTTAGCCTTACCACAGGATACGCACTCCAAAGAGTGGCGTGCGGCAACAGTGGTCCCACTTCACAAAGGCGGTGCTTCTACGGACCCTGGAAATTACCGCCCCATAAGCTTGACGAGCCTGGTCTGCAAAGCTATGGAGAGGATCACTATGGAACTCATAAACAAAGACATTGGGGACCTACAGACATTGGATCCTACCCAATTTGGCTTTGTCAAGGGCAGATCCTGCCTTTTGAACTTGGTCGACTTTTTTGAAACAGTCACTAAGGCCATTGATGAGGATAAGGCAGTTCACACAGCCTACCTTGACCTTGCAAAGCCTTTGACACAATACCCCACTCGGGCATCATAGACAAACTCACCAGCTTAAATGTAAACCCATATGACACAAGATGGGTTGCAAACTGGCTCAAGGACAGAACCCACAGGGTCAGAGTTGCTGGAGCTATGTCAGACTCTAAGCCAGTCACAAGCGGTGTCCCACAGGGCTCAGTCCTGGGACCCCTCTTGTTCGGCATTTATTTTTCCGAGGTACAGGCAAACATAGGAGGATTGTGACTGACAAAGTTCGCAGATGACTGCAAACTGGGCGCCATAATTGATACTCCAGTGGACACAAACATCCTTCAGAGAGGCCTCATAGAAATGGATAATTGGTGCCAGAGCCATGGCCTTAAGCTGAACGCCAAAAAATGTATAGTCATACCCTTTGGGAAAAACAAGGTACCAACAAATTACCACATAGGCGGTAATCCATTAAGTACGGAAGAGGTAATCAGGGACCTAGGGACCCAGGTTGACAGTAACCTTTCATTTGACACTCACATTGCCAAAGTGGTTAGGAAGACCTTTTATATTGCCCACCTTATCATGAAGGGTTTCACATCTAGATCAAGAGAGGTCATTGTGCCCATGTACTCTTCTCTTATCAGGCCAATGATTGAGTACAATGCCCCATTTGGGATGTATCTCACCCGACACCGGCAGCAGTTGGAAAGACCCCAAATGTTCCTCACCAAAAGGATAAAGGGTCTTAAACATATGTCATATGCTGCCCGACTGAAAAAAACTCCAGCTCTATTCAGTCGCATACCACCTACGCAGAGGTGATCTGTGCCTGACGTACAACGCCATATCCAATCCTGAATTAATGGACATGCTCCACCTCAGAAAATCCAAATCCATCAGAGCCACGAGAACAAGTGACTTAAACCTCAACACAGAAATAAATAGAACGTGCTGGAGGGACAGATTCATAACCCAGAGGCTCCCTACACTCTGGAACAGAATCCCAGTCCATGTTAGGCAGAGCCCCTCACTGACTCTATTCAAGAGAAATCTCGACGAGTGGATGGGAGATCGTAGGTTTACCCCGGTGATCATCTCTGTATCACTACTAGACAGAGGCATAGTAAACTAAACCCTAAAAGGGCGTAGTATTCTCATCCTAAGGGGTGGTGTAAGCCACATACACTCTGGCTAGGCTTATAAATGCCCTAGGGCAGATAGCCTAGTACGAACCTATGAACCTATAAATAGACAGAAAAACTAATAGATCATGTACTTACAAGCATATGCATAAACAAAATCATCTTTGCCACTGATAGGGAGACTTTAATCCTATCCAGTGCAGCTATCTGTTTAGTCAAGGCAAGGCCGACACTGGCAAAATATCTCTAAGCTCAGTTCAGGCTGGTGCTGTGATTAAATCCGGATGATGATGATTTCCATTTTAGCCTTTGAGCTTTTATAGTCTTAAACAAACAACAGGGTCATTGATCACAAGCTCATCATGAGTTGATGGAATAGTGTAGAAAAATATGACATTACAAGCTCATTATGAGTTGATGGAATATTTTAGAAAATTACAGATAATTTTCTAAGTAGTAAACAAGTCTTGTAATGTCTGGTCTTGTGCCTTACTTCCCTTTTTTAAAGAACAGTTAGCTCACAAACTTGTGATATAGTTCCTCTTTGAAATCCCCACATTCTGGTAAACATGTTTTAAGCTGATAAACAACTTATAGGTTAACAAAAGATCAGTAATCAGTGAGCAAGGCCTGCTCTTAAGCATATTGTATTGTTACAATATTAGCAGCATATAGTGAGGTAGTGGCATATCAAGATCTAGCAATAATCAATCCAGCAATAATTAAACATACACAGTGATATGTGGCTCGAGGCATAACAAAAACTGGTAGAATGTGTGGATCCGTCACAGGCCACCCCTTGCATCAAGCAACGTACGCTGTGTATCCCTTATAAGAGTTAAAACTGACAACATCAGTTTGTACCTTTTCATTACTTTACAGTAAATGCAGCATGATATTAAGCAAAATAACACTGAAACTACTGTGGTCAAAAGCAAAGGATGCAATAACAAATTAAACCACACTGAAGCCTTAGATGACCACATAAAAATATTATACCAATGTGAGACAGTTATATCCTGTATTTCATTTGCAATTTTTACAATGGTACCTTTGTCTTTAATCATTTTAATTACTGTTTGATGCGCATCATTTAGTGTTTTATTTAAAAGTTTGCAACACTGTTTGTCCTTTCTGCTTAATCTGTTGAAAGTCCGGGTGGACTAGAGATGGCCATCTAAAAGTGTGTAATGGTTTTATGCCAGCATTAAATGTGACGTCCATCCATCTAGTCAGTCTAATAAGTTCTCCAGTACAATAATCAATAATTGCATGGATATTACTTTTACTGTATGCTCCACCAGTTGTGATTATCCCATCGCTCCAGGCTAATTTACAGGAGGATATCACACAAACAGTGGTTTTATTTAGCTGGTAGATGTCTGTACCATTTACTACATACCTGTGCCAGGTGCATTCCCCAGTTTTATTATGTAAGCATGGGTGAGGCTTTCTTTTCACCATCATGCATACCCACCCTTGGGGCCAGGTTTCACAACCTGCCACATTAATGGGTACATCATTATAATCAATCAGAGTAGATTTAATTTGAGGTACCCACCAATTATTTTTAAATTGCAAGGGCAATGTAACAAATTGACAGACCTGCTTTGTCCCTTTTTTACTAGCAAGATAGTCAAAAATCAGTATACAAGACTTATTTTTACATGGAAAATGTATTGACTTTAACCAATGATATAGTTGTAGTTCCCTTTGCCAATGGGCTACCTTTTTAGCCCCCCAAGTTTGAGTGAATTGCAAATATTGCTGGTTGGCAGCCAACTGAGATAAGATACAAAAGGTCTGATTTACTTTTGCTGTGAGGTTATTTAAAATGTGTTCTGTATATGTACTTGTATGTTCAATCCACCTCCACAAGACAGTTTGAGTTAAAATACCATCTACAGTTTTTTGTCCCAGCTCGGGATCATGGTCTGCTAGTAGATTAAAGGCCATATTTAGGTCAGTGCCCAAACGGCTCAATTTGCTATGTAGGGTATCTATATCTACACTGTTTAGGAATCCAGTCCCTGTTCCGACTGCACCTAGTGCAGTACCAAGAATACCTGTAACATCAAGTTTACTCGTTTTATATTTGTAATGTCTGTATTTGATATGCAAAGAATTAACTGGCCATAATTGTACAATTTTACAATGTGGATACCTGGTGGTAATATTAACTGCTGACATGTTAACTATCATTTTAATACGTTGTATAACTCTAGCACTACTTACAGTTTTACATCCTCTGTTATACCTTACCACATGTCCCAAACCATTAAATACAGTTGAACTATTGTCCATGGCATATATTTTTAAATTTGGAGATAGAGTTTTCGCGGTGTCATTTTTCCTTTGAAATTTAAATATGCAGGAGGAATCTAATGGAGACTTGGCTAGTGGAAATCCCGACTCATTTAGCCTTTGGTACAGACCTCTAAAAGGGTTGGAAACACATTTTCTAGGATGTCTATTACAGTTTAGTCTACATACAGTTGTAATGTTTTTCGTCTGAGTGATGTTTCAAGTTAAGGCAGGTTTAGGTGTGACTGCATATAGATGATCTCCCAATTTTCAATAAAAGTCGCAGTCAGACGTTAAATTTGCAACATCTTCCTCTTCGAATAGAGGGATAGGATCAAGACAGTCATATGGCCCATCTAAGTGCTGTCATCGGAAAAGGTTGGCACTGTCCCAAACAGTGGCAATAATCTATGGAGAGGAAAGTACAATGGTTGTTTAGCAGAATCAAGTAATACTAAAACAGTATCACCAGGTCTATCACAAATTGAAGTCCCATGTTCATTTGGCTGATTGGGTGTGGTCACTATAACTTTTATTTACAGCCATTTGTTTGGTTTAGTATCACAGTCTTGTAGTAAAATAACAGCATCTTGATGCATACAAATTTCTACTAAAGGTTGTCCTTTTTGAATCATCTGTGTCTTGTTATCTAAATTAATAGCCTTCACTATCACTTTTCATTCTGGCTCCCATAATGTAAAAACCTTTCAACTTTCTCCTAATAGTCCTTTTTGCCCCCAGTGGCAATTTTCTGGGAGAAAGAATTTTCAACCTGTTTCAACTAATACTATATTTTTGTGCTGGCACCCTTTGTTCAGTCAATGCACATAGCCAGAACCGAGTTTGATCAGTATTTGTCAAAAGTGGGTATATGGCATTTGGGTTCAGCTTTTCGATTTTTAAAACACAGCAGTTGGACCGAATGTCATTTATATGCATTTGCAAAGGAGTTCCTTGATGCTTTTGAGGCCTATTATTCAGCTGGCTCACAGCTAATTCTAATACCTTTGCCCAGCCTCGTAACATTCCATCATTTGTATTTTTTCGGATTTGTTTTTTAAGGAGCCCATTATACATTTCAATCAAACCAGCAGCTTGAGGATGATATGGGATATGCAGCACCCATTGAACTCCATTTTTCTTTGCCCATTCTTGAACCTTTGCTCCGGTAAAGTGGCTACCTTGGTCACTTTGGATTTCACTGGGAATTCCATATGTCATACATAATTTATTTAATTCTTTTAACACTGCTTGCTGGTTTGCTTTCTTACATGGGGACACCATTAGTAATATTGAATAAGTGTCCACCATCGTTAGGCAAAATTGCTGATTTTGATCCAGTGGTAAGAGACCAATAAAGTCTATTTGTCAGATTTGTGCTGGACGACTGCCTCGGTGAATGTGTCCACATGCTTCTGCTTGCAGTTGCTTTTTTTTATTTCTTTGACAGATTTCACACTGCTTTATAACATTTGTAGTTATTTCCTTATTCAACTGCATACCATGCCTTCGTCCTCATTCTATTGTTGCATCTCTTCCCAAGTGCCCACTCCAATCATGGGCCCATCTTGCCATGCCAACACTTTTGGCTTTCTCTTCAGCAACACGTACCACGGCCATTTTATCTACCTGCTGGTTATGCCGCCTTTCATTTGTTACAAGTGATGCATGGGCATCTACATTTCCAACAGTAATTTTGCATTGTTGAGCTTTTTTTAAATCCGTTGCCAGTCTCCTGAACCTCCCCATAGAGGTCTGCCATGGATCTTTTAATTCTGTTGTTGCCAGGCAGGTAACCAGGTTGTCAGTCCCTTAAAAACTGCCCAGCTGTCAGTATAGATGTACACTTCGTCTCCATGTGATAAACTATCAATGACCAGGGCAACAGCTCATAATTCTGCTTGATTATTTGAACCGGCAGTACTTTCGTCAAATAACACAGTTTTTGTTTGTGGGCAATAAGCCACTGCAGTCCAGGTCATACCATTTGATCCAATTTTGGCAGAACCATCAGTAAACCATGCATGTTTTTGTTTTTCTGCATTTAAATTATCAAATGGTAATGCTTCAGTGATTGGGGATTTTGGAAGCTCATGTCGCTGTTGTTCTATCGCATCAGCATCATCCAGAATTACCAGTCCAGCCAACTGTTGTTGTACTTCAGATACTCCAGGCACGATGTTGGCCCTTTTTTGTAAATACCACTTTCACTTCTGTACAGTCGAAGATTGTGCTATCAGAGTTTTCATCAAATTATTATCTCATAACCACCCTTGGACTGGGTAGTCACTGTTTGTTGTTTAGTTATTTCTTCCACATGAATCAATGCTGTGTACACTGCTAGCACATGCTTCTCAAGGGGGCTAGATTTCACCTGCGCTCCAGTCAGGGATTTGGACTAAAATTTCAAGGGTCTCTTTTTTTCAGTGTCATCCTTTTGCCACAGTCCCCAAGACATAACATTATTGGCAACTGTTACTTCAAGAATAAAAGGCTGCTGTGGATCAACCGGGCCCAGCCCCACACTCTGCTGTAGAGCCTTTTTTGCTTCTTCAAAAGCCGTTTGTTGTTTGGAACCCCACTGAAAGTCACATTTTTTCCTTGTTACATAGTGAATGGGTCGCAAAATCAGTCCGAGGTGAGGTACAAATGCTCTCTAAAAGCCCATTGCTCCCAAGAAGGCCTGTGCCTGCTGTTTCATTTTTGGGACTGCAATTTTCTGAATACTCTCTAGTGCTGCTGCAGGAATTTCCCTTTTTGCTCCATTTCAAATCATACCAAGGAATTTTACTGATGCCCCTTGTTGTGTTTTATTCTCATTTATAGCCCACCCTCTGTTCTGAAGGTGCTGAATTACAGTTTTTAGTGCGATATCCACATCAGATTTTTTTTCAGTAAATTATTATGTCATCAATGTAATGGAAAATGGTCACTTTGTCCAGCTATAACTTGGCTAGGTCTCTAGCCACTAGTCCATGACACAGGGTAGGGCTGTGCAGATATCCCTGTGGTAACACTTGGAAGGTATACTGCGTCCCCTCCTAGGTAAATGCAAATTGGGCTCTGCTTTCCTCTGCTATCGGAATGGAGAAGAAGGCATTTGCTAGGTCCAGAACTGCATGATATGGTCCAGCAGATGACAATGTTTTCACGATCGTAACAATGTCTGGAACAGCTGCCGCTAAGGGTGGGGCCACCTTGTTCAGACCCCGATAATCTACAGTCATTCACCATGATCCATTAGGTTTTTTTACTGGCCATACCGGTCTGTTGAATGGACTCACTGTTGGCTCAAGTATGCCAACCCGAAGCAGTTCTTGGATCGTCTCAGTGATCTCAGCGTGCCCACCTGGGATACAATATTGTTTGATGTTTACTATTGTTTTAGGTGTGGGAATATAAAGCGGTTCCCACTTAGCATTGCCTCGAACTACAGCCTTAACTGCGTTGACTGAACAATGCTGCACTCCAAACCTAAATGGCCCTACAGTGGTTTCTAAGGTTTTACCCTTTAACACATCTATTCCTAAAATGTGCTCAGGTACTGGAGCTATTACTGCTTCAATGAAAATAGGAATACAATTCCAAAAAGCTATCTTAACCTTGGTTTTGGTACCTAGTGTTTTTGCCCCCCCCCATAACCATCAATCTCTACATATTGTCCACGAAATCTATGGGGGTTGCCTGCAAAAATAGTTACTTTTAGGTTCATAGGTTCATAGGTTTATATTAGGCTATCTGCCCTAAGGCATTTATAAGCCTAGCCCAAATTATTGTGGCTTACGCCACCCCTTATATGAAAAAATACTGTGCCCATTAGTTTGTTGTGCCTCTGTCCAGCAGTGACACAGAGTTGATTCCTGGGGTAAACCTATGATCTCCCATCCACAGGTCTAGATTTCTCTTGAACAGAGTCAGCGAGGTGCTCTGCCTCACATGGACCGGGATTTTATTCCACAGCATAGGGAGTCTCTGAGTGATAAATCTATCCCTCCAGCACGTCCTATTTATATCCGTGCTAAGGTTTAAGTCGCTTGCTCTAGTGGTTTTGGTGGATTTGGATTGTTTGAGGTGGAGCATGTCCATTAATTCCGGGTTGGACATGGCCTTGTATGTCAGGCACATGTCACCTCTGAGCAGACGGTATGCGACTGAATAGAGCTGGAGTTTCTTCAATCTGGCAGCATATGACAGATTTTGGAGTCCCTTTATCCTTTTGGTGAGGAACTTTTGGGGTCTCTCCAATTGCTGCAGATGTCGGGTGAGATACATCCCGAATGGGGCATTGTACTCGATCATTGGTCTGATAAGTGAAGAGTACAGGGGAACAATGACCTCACTAGATCTGGATGTGAATCCCTTCATGATCAGGTGGGCAATGTAGAAGGTCTTTCTAACCACTTTAGCAATGTGAGTGTCAAAAGAAAGGCCACTGTCAACCTGGGTCCCCAGGTCCCTGATAACCTCTTCTGTGCTTAGTGGATTGCCACCTATATGGTAGCTTGGGGTTACCTTGTTTTTCCCGAAGGGTATGACTATACATTTTTGGCGTTTAACTTCAGGCCATGGCTCTGGCACCAGCTATCTGTTTCCGTGAGTCCCTTCTGAAGGATATCCGTGTCCGATGCACTTTCCACTATGGCGTCCAGTTTGCAGTCGTCTGCAAACTTTGTCAGCCAAAGTCCTCCCATGTTGGCCTGTACTTCTGAGAAGTAGATGCCAAACAATAGGGGCCAAGCACCGAGCCCTGTGGGACACCACTTGTGACCGGCTTGGAGTCTGACACAGCGCCAGCAACTCTAACCCTGTGGGTTCTGTCCTTAAGCCAGTTTGCAACCCATCTTGTGACATATGGGTTTACATTTAAGCTGGTAAGTTTTTCTACAATACCCGAGTGGGGTATTGTGTCAAAGCCTTTGCAAGGTCAAGGTAGGCTGTATGGACTGCCTTTCCTCATCAATGGCCTTGGTGACTGTTTCAAGAAGTCAACCAAGTTCAAAAGGCATGATCTTCCCTTGACAAAGCCAAACTGGGTCAGGTCCAATGTCTGCAAGTCCCCTATATCTTTGTTTATGAGCTCCATTATGATCCTCTCCATAGCTTTGCAGACTAGACTTGTTAAGCTTATGGGCGGTAATTACCAGGGTCCGTAGAGGCACCGCCTTTGTGGAGTGGGACCACAGTTGCCGTACGCCACTCCTTGGGCACGTATCCTGTGGTAAGGCTGAGATTAAACAGCTGCCTTATGTGCGGGTTTAATTCCTCATTTAGCTCGTGTAGCACACAGCCGGGGACACCATCCGGTCCCATTGATGCTGTGTTTTTAGCTTTAGAGAGCAGCTTTCACCTGCGCATTTGAGATGTCCGTGAGGCTACACTCGGCTGGGATAGTTATCTCTCCTTTAGGGGAGAGGGGTGAAGTTTGCACGAACCTGTCTGCCAGTATGTTGGCAATGTCTGTGGGTTCAGTGATTTTTGTATCATTTTGGACTAATTCTGAGCATATCTGGGAGTTTCCACCCAGGTTCCTAACATAGCTGAAAAAGGCCTTATGATTGTCCTTTGAATCCATGGCAATTTTTCTCTCAAAATTGGCCTTAGTTGATTTTATGAGTGCTCGTATTTTTTACTAATAATGATCAGGGTGACTTCCCTTTTATGGATTTTGTTCTATCATGTAATAGCTTTCTCCTCTTATTGTAAAGTTTGTTAATGGCTGGGGTCCACCAGACTGGACGTTTGCCCTTTGTGGAAAGAGTCTTGGTTTTATTTGGGATTGCCTGATCCATGCAGTCCTGGAGGTGTTCATAGAAGGCATTTGTAAGGGCTTCGCAGCTTGGGTTGTGGTTTCCTCTGGCTCAGGGGCCTTGAAGGATACCACACCAGTCTTGAGTAGTGTAAAGTTTGCTTTAGAGAAGTTCTTCACTATGGTCTTTTTGCTTGGGGTGGGGCGGGATGTGGATTTCCAGTGAGATTAGTTTATGATCAGATCTCACCAATGAGGGATATACTTCGGTGTGGAGCATTTTGTCCCCATGTTTGTGACAATGAGATCTAGTATATTTTCTCCTCTCGTGGGAACAGTGACTAGCTGTTCCATGGCATTTGAATTTATGAACTCCAGGAACC
The DNA here is from genome assembly GCF_019279795.1 of Protopterus annectens. Classification (NCBI taxonomy): domain Eukaryota; kingdom Metazoa; phylum Chordata; order Ceratodontiformes; family Protopteridae; genus Protopterus; species Protopterus annectens. Next base: position 242,319,066 of record NC_056726.1, read on the forward strand.
GTTGGGCTAGAAAGTTAGGGCTTGAGTAATGTTCCCAGTCTATATTCGGTAGTTGAAGTCACCCAATATGATGGTGTTTGGAGATACATTTATACCCTCCAGTGTCTTCAGGAAGGCTGTGTGGGGTTCCTGAGTTTGAGAGGGTGGCCTGTAGCATGCTACAATTTGTAGAGCAGTTTTGCCTATGGTTAGTTGCACCTGGATGGTTTCCGAGCTTATGCGTTGCCACCAACCTGGAGGTGTGAGTATCCTTTATGAATATGGATACACCCTCCTTTTGTGGTGTGGTCCGGGTTTGGGGCGGCATGCATCATATGAGGTAAAACCTAATAGTGCCGGGGTGCTCTCAGGAGCCTTGAACCAGGTTTCAGTTACAGCACAGACATCGATGTTCTCCATACTGAGAAGGGCCTCGAGTGCGTGCATTCTGAGATTTAGACTTCTGGCATTGAGCAGCATTACCCTCAGTTTCTTCCCATTTTGTTTTCTAGGGTGGTAGGTTTAGAATTTGAGCCTTGCCTAAAAAGGCACTATGGGGTGGCAAGAGCCTTAGCCAATATCCGAATCCCAGGGTGACAGGTGCAAGCCGTCCCTTGCAGCAGCGTGGCTTGACAAGCCTGTCATCCCAGGCAGACAGACACTGGATCCCCTTTGAATGACACCAGACATTAAGCCAATTGTTAAAGCTGATCATCTTGTCTCTATATTGTGGCATCATTATTGGTGAAGGAAGGATACTGCTCAGGGTTAGGGTCATACCTGCCTGGGCTACATAATCAGAGAGCTCCTCTATGTCTCTTTTCATGTAGTCCAGGGAGGTGCGTCTCAGGTCGTTCACACCAGCATGGACAATGACTGTGTCATATTTGTACTTGCCATGTAGTGACCCGAAGTGCTTGTGTTATGTGGCGGATTCTAGCCCGATAGGCAGCTTACTGTGACCCTCTCCTTGTTCAGCCTGGTGAGTGGGACGTCAGTGTGTCTGACTATGGAGTCACCTATGACAAGTATGTTTGGTGTTGTATTTGGCCTTAAGGGCTGTGACTGCTTTGCACACTGCTTTTGTGGTTTATGTGTTGCTTGTGGGGTGTCTTGAGGTAGCAGTTGTTTGGGTGTCTGCTTTGGAGGCCTCTGCTGTTTAGGTAAATTTTACTCAGAGCCTCCGAGTATGTCTTTGTGTGTTTATGTGTTTGATTCAGTGGAGTGGTAGCATTATGTGAGGCTGGTTTTGTGGTGTGTGTAGTTGCCTTCTCCTCCTGTCTGGTCTTGCCAGTCCTGAGTTGAGAGAGCTCAGCCTCCAGTTTGGCTAAATACCTGCATCTCTCAAGTATTTGTGTTATGTGGGAGGAGGAGAGGGTTGTCTGTGTACATGAGGCAGTTATAACATTGCCTCAAGATTCCCAGATTCACCAGCTGGACCGGAGAGGAGATTGACAACTGACCTTTGGACATGCTAGAATAATATTGGGAAATCCTTAATTGAAAACAAGGGCCAGTGGGGAGTGAGGGTGTAGTGCTTTTAATTTTTAGTGCTGACTTATATAATTGCTTTAGTGAGCAAGTGCCAGGTAACTTGAGTGCAATGTGTTACAAGTGACTAAATGCAAAACGACAAACAGTAACTTTCTTTCAAGTGAAACAAGGAAATAAGTACAGTAAGCAATGCAGATATCACTAGTGATCCACAGAAGCTGAGAAGTTGCGTATTAGGTGGAATTAGCTTCCAGGGAAATAACAAGCAAACAAACAACAAGCATATAAACAAAGCTAGATTCAGTAGGCCTGGATCTAGTCTATGCTAGAGCAAACAAGGTGAACCAATTTCAGTAAGATACAGTTCAAATATTCAGGCACTATAAACCTTTAACCAGAAAATTCCCAGCTCAGAAGGGCAGAGTCCAGCCTCTTCTCCCACAAGAGTGCAGACCACGAACCTTCTTAATGTAAAATAACTGGCCTGAAGCCCAAGTGCCTAAACCAGAACTAATACACTTGGACACTGGGCTCTCAATCAGCAGTTCCCAACTTAGAAGGATGAAAGCTACCTGTCCTGCCACCACAGTGCTTGCCACAAACCTTCCTAATGTAAAACAACTGTTCTGAAGCCCAAGTGCTTAATCCAAAAGACTTGAATGATAGCTACACTTTAATCAAGTTACAACCAAGCAGTAATAAATACCACTGAATACTTTAGAGAATGTCTGGATTACTGCTCAAGTTACACAAACAAAGCTAGATCCAGCAGGCCCGAATCCAGTCTATGCCACAGCAAACAAGGCGCACCAACTTCAGTAAGGAACAGTTCAGATATGCATGCACTATAAGCCTTTAACCAGAAATTCCCAGCTCAGAAGGGCAGAGTCCAGCCTCTCCTCCCACAAGAGTGCAGACCACGAACCCTCTTAATGTAAAATAACTGGCTTGAAAGCCCAAGTGCTTAAACCAGAATTAATACACTTGTATCTACCAGAGCCATCACATGTTGTGGCCCTCCCCTCCAAAAAATGGTAAGAGGTACGTAAGGGCGTCGGTCCCCAGGTGTAATTGCTCTTACTGTACCCCTAGCTACAGGGGACCCACCTACTAGTCAATTTGTCTCTGTTTTTTTAACCAGGGTTCTCCATTCCTTTTGTCCCCAATCTCTCTCATTATTAAATTCCCCCTTTTGCCACTGTGCTAGCTCCTCATCAGTAGGGATGTCAGGATATAATTGATTTCACCCTACCTTCCCTTCAGTGGTACTTCAGGTTGGACTTTTTGTAGGGGTTTGCTTTTTACTCTCAGAGCTTGAACCTTTCTCCTTTTGTTTTTGCTTCCACTTTTTATATAATTCCTCAGTAGCTATCCCATCTATGTCTGCAACTTTTACCCCCCACCTTAACAGATCTAGAAACATTTGCTTTCTTGTAACTATTTCACCGGATTTATCTTTTGATTTCTCTGCATTTGCCTTTCTAGCTCTTCTCTGTTCTTTTTCTTTTACTAGTTTTGCCATTTGATTTAGAGTGGCTATTATATCCCATATCTGCTGACCTACACAGCCTGCCAGGGCAACCATCAGCTGCCCTTTCCACCACTATGGTGAATTTTTGATCAATTTACTCCTCATATTGCTGGTCGTAATTTGTGCATCTGGTCCTTTTGGAAGCACTAATGTCCTATTTTTTAATTCCAATGAATAAATGGTAGCCAACATAGCCATCTTCCTTAACTGCTGTATTGCCTCTGCTATTGTTTTTTAAGGCTTATGTTCATCAGCTACTGCTGTGGCATTAGGCCAAGTAGCTCAGAAAGCTGAGGCTAACCACACCACCAGTGTATTTACCTGGGGATCATCATGGTTCACATTGTTTACTATTTGCTTTAAACGTGGGTGGAACACAACATGCACATTGGTGCATCTTTTCAGCATTTAGAGACACCACTTTTCCCCGTGTCCCAAACCCGAAGAAACCATGCTAAAACAGTTTCCCCTGGCTTTTGCTTATAGATTTGGATTATATTTAATAATTCAGCTTGAGTATAACTCCGCACCTCAACTCATTGTTGTGGCGCTGCCCCCCCCAGTATACTGTCCCTTTTTCTCAATAACTGGGTGTGCCTCCACTGTTGGGAAATTTACTATTTCAAAATCACTATCACCCTCATCCGTTGAGGGGAGATCACCTTTCCACTTCTCGGGATCAAACTCTGCCTTACACAGCAAAGCAGGAACCCAAGGCCTTGAGGGCGGATGGCATAGTTTTCTCCCATTTTGTTGTCTACATTGTTGAATTATTTGAGTAGCTAGAGCCACTGAATTAGATTTTTAGTATTCAGCTTCTTCTCCTACTTTAACAAGTGCCATATTTGCCTTCTCTAAGGCAGCTCTATCTAATCTGTGTGTATGTGTGTGTTCTTTACATTGCTCTTTTAACTCTAAAACTTTTTCTTTTAGTTTCTCTACATCTCTGTCTAATTTTTGAATTGCCTCAAAGAATAGCCATTTGGCTGCTCCCCATCCTTCCTTCACCTTTTTCCCCTTATCATCCAATTTTAGCTCCGATAAAGCTCTAGCTAGACTATCAGGGTCTGCCTTAGGTCTTTTTTGCAAAGGTTTTGGGGAAGGAGGGGGTGAAACTTGACTTAATACCTTAGCAAGAGGATCCCACTTTCCAAATAATGCTGGCAACATAGTGTCAACGCCCAACTTATTTGGGGTGCCTGACACAGCATCCTTCTTACCTATGCCTATATGTTTTAAAGGAAAAAACATTGGTTGTTGTTGTGACATTTTCACTGTAAACCTCAGATCCTGCCAACTATGCCAAATGAACTAGTCCGTTACTTTAAAATCTGAGATTAATACAGGATTAGAAATGACACAAGACACCAAGGCTCAAACCTAACAATTTATTAAACAAAAACTTACTAAACAGTAAAACTAATATTAAATAGACAGAAAAACTAATAGATCATGCACTTACAAGCATAAGCATAAACAAAATCATCTTTGCCACTGATAGGGAGACTTCAATCCTATCCAGTGCAGCTATCTGTTTAGTCAAGGCAAGGCCGACACTGGCAAAATATCTCTAAGCTCAGTTCAGGCTGGTGCTATGATCAAATCCGGATGATGATGATTTCCATTTTAGCCTTTGAGCTTTTGTAGTCTTAAACAAACAACAGGGTCATTGATCACAAGCACACCATGAGTTGATGGAATATTGTAGAAAAATATGACATTACAAGCTCATCATGAGTTGATGGAATATTTTAGAAAATTACAGATCATTTTCTAAGTTGTAAACAAGTCTCGTAATGTCTGGTCTTGTGCCTTACTTCCCTTTTTTAAAGAACAGTTAGCTCACAAACTTGTGATATAGTTCCTCTTTGAAATCCCCACATTCTGGTAAACATGTTTTAAGCTGATAAACAACTTATAGGTTAACAAAAGTTCAGTAATACCAGTAATCAGTGAGCAAAGCCTGCTCCTAAGCATACTGTATTGTTACAATATTAGCAGCATATAGTGAGGTAGTGGCATATCAAGATCTAGCAATAATCAATCCAGCAATAATTAAACATACACAGTGATATGTGGCTCGAGGCATAACAAAAACTGGTAGACTGTGTGGATCCGTCACACGGCTTCCACTTGGTCCTCAAAGTAAAGCAAAGTATTTCTATACTTGTACAGAGACCACTGAAACTGCTTGGTAGGGGAGTCTTATGAGTGCTCCCCAGTTTAAAGTGGATGCCTGACCCAGCCATCATCAGAGCCATGAGTGCTCCTTCTACTGGTGTATATCACTCTGGTAAGCAGTGCTGGCCCAACTAATAAAACCTTAAGAAGTGCATTCTAGGCCTTCTACGTCGATGGGAAGAGGAGGTCAAACAGAGTGCTCTTGAGATGCATATTAAGTATGCAAGACAAGTCATTGCAGTTGTATGTCCTATATAGTTAATAGGCCCTTTTAGGACATTTAATTCATGATGCTTGCATGTATTACTGTTTTTCATCTCTGGTGTAGACTAAAGACAGCTGCTATAGCAGAGAAGGGAGGAACATCTCTCCACATGCAGAGGTGAGTACTACTGTCATTGCAGTGGTACATTATGTGTATCATATCAGTTTTTATTACCCACTGCTGTAATTGTGCAGAGCTACCTGTAACATTAATATGTAACTGCATTACCTACTGCTTGCCACATCTTCTATATTAAGTATAACAAACACATTCCTTGGTTATCCACTCAAAGCAGGCACCTAATGTATGGAAGAGGTAGGGCTTGGAAAGAATGGTTAAAATAAAGATCTCACCAGAACGTACAACACTTTAAAGAACTATGCAACTGTACTAAAAGACAGATTATTGCAGAGAAAACAATCTGTTTCAGTAATCCCTTACTAAATCAGTCTTCTAAACCTACAAAATTCAGTTTTTCTGTTAATAATATACTCTACCCTGGAGCATCCACCACTCCTAATCTTGCCCCAGGTAACACTCCCTTTGAAATAGCTGCTCCATTTAACACACATTTTATAGAAAGCATTACAGCCCTTACTAAAGATTTTCCTCTCAACAATCCTGAAGTGCCCTCTTCTCAGACAGCAGACTTCCCCTATTTTACCCTAAAAGCCATCCCCACCTCCTATATCAAATCGCTATTTCTTAAACTGAAACCCTGTTCTCCTTTAGTAGATAATTTCCCAGTAGAATACCTCAAGCTGGCTGCCAGTTCCATAGCCTAAGCTGTGTCTCTTCTAATTAACAAATCTATCAAGGAATCATATATTCCTTCTGTATGAAAAAAATTCTTCCTCATCTCCCTTCATAAAAGAGGAACCTCAACTGATACAACCAATTTCAGACCTGCTGCCATATTAACCGCTTTGTCAAAAATTCTGGAGAAGTGCATTCACAAACAACTTCTCTGATATATTCTTTAGTAAAAATCTCCAAACCCCTACACAGCATGGTTTAGACCCACCTGCAGGACTACCATGGCCTTACTAACTTTCAGATACTATTAACAAAGCCAGAAACTAAGGCAAACTTGATTCCTCTGTATTCTTTGATCTCTCTAAAGCTTTTGATCTAGTCTCTCACCAAAAACTCCTCTACCAACTGTCTTCTCTTGGGCTATCACAACCAGTACTACAGTTTAACAACTACTAAATCAATAGATACCAGTCTGTTAACTGGCTCTCCACTTTTTCTCCGTTCCTTCTTGTCAATACCGGTATGCCACAGGGCTCTCCACTTTTTCTCCCTTCCTTCCTTCTTGTCAATACCAGTGTGCCACAGGGCTCTCCACTTTTTCTCCCTTCCTTCCTTCTTGTCAATACCGGTATGCCACAGGGCTCCATTCTCGAACCTCTTCTCTTTAACATATTCAATAACAATTTATATAAATCCTGTCAGCAAGCTTCCCTCAGGAAAAAAGAGGTCATTGTTCCCCTCTACTCGACACTCATTAGACCCATTAAAGAGTACAATGCCCCTTTTGGAATGTACCTCACAAGACATCTGCAGCAGCTGGAAAGGCCACAGAAGTACCTCACAAAGAGGATTACTGGCCTCAAACAAATGCCCTATACTGACCGCCTCAAAAAACTCCAGCTTTACTCCGTAGTATATTGCCTACTCCGAGGTGATCTCTGCCTGACATATAAAGCTATGTCAAACCCAGAGCTGTTGGACATGCTACACCTAAAGAAATCCCAATCCCTCCAAGCTACACACTCTAGGGACCTAAACCTTGTCATCACAATAAACAGGGCATGTTGGAGGGATAGATTCCTGTCCCAGAGACTTCCCAAACTCTGGAACAGGCTACCCATCTATGTCAAGCAAAGTTCTTCATTAGTACTCTTCAAGAAAAATCTTGATGAGTGGATGGGAAATAGGAAATACACCCTGGGGATCACTTCTGTGTCTCTGCTCGACAGTGGCACAGGAAAATAACTTTCTTGGGTGGCCAGGGAACCTTGTTGGCTAGGCTTATGTAGGCCTTTGGGCCGATAGCCTAGTACCTACCTGTGAACCTATGATGATTCTACGCTAATAGCATTTTAGACAACATAATACATCTTCAGAGAATAACTCAAGAAGCCTTTAACTCTGTTGAAAGCTGGCCACAGGATAATCACCTGCTACTAAATCCTCAAAAAACTAAATTGATTCTCTTTTTTCCAAAATCCCATTTCCATGAAAAAACAATGTTAAAATGTCTGCCTCAAAAATAATACAATACTCAAAGTTACCCCACATACAAAACTACTTGGCATGACAATCAATGACACTCTTAAATTTGATTCATATATCCACAATAGCATCAAGAAAATTCATTGAAAACTAGTCCCCCTTCATAGAGTAAAGAAATTCCTTACAGACTCTGCCAAGGTAACTCCAGCTACCACTTACCTCTTACCCTCTCTCCTATATAGAGTCCCTATCATGACCAATCTACCAACCTTACTTAGTTTTAAACTTGAACAGTGTTATAACAAAGTTGCCAGATTCACTTGTAACAAACCTTACTGGACCCACCACTGTTTATCACTAAAAACACTTAACTGGCTCAAGCATCTTGAACACCTGTCTTACACTCATACCCCATCTGCCTGCCCAGCAATTAGATTAATGCACCTGTACTATCTTCCAAATTGTCTCCATTGGTCAAATGATAAACTGCTTACCACCTACAAACCACAAAGGGCTGTTGGGGTCAATCTTTATTCTAACAGTGTAGCTAGAACTTGAAATAAAATTCCTGTATCAATCAGGTCTATCACACATCTTTGTCTTTTCAAGCCATTACAAAAAGACTTCCTCTCTGCCTCCTGGCATTGTCCCTACTCTTCATCTGAGATATAACTCTATTATACCCTTCATCATCTTTCTTATACTTCCTTTTAAAGCACTAAATCAATTAATCTGCATATCCCCTTCTAATACCCCACTTTATTATACTTTTTAAACTACTATTCCTAGTTCTAATTAGCACAACTAAATTACTATTACATCACTGCTTCTCTGTTAACACTTAAACTTGCTTATATTTTCTCTCAAACTCGCTTATCTTCTCTAATGCCTCACTCTATTGCATTTCTTAAATTTCTCTTATCTATCTTATAAACCACGCTTCTATCTGTAAAGTCTCAGTACAAGGCTTGTAAATTTAACACTTATGAATATTTTATTATACTGTCATGCCATGTATTTACTGAAACTACATTATAAATTTTTTTATTGTAAATACTGATTGCATTAAATATGATACCTTGGAGATTTTCTCCTCGGGCATCCACTGAAAAAGGACACTTGCGCCTAGTCGGACTTTCCCAGCAAACAAATGTCAGCCAATAAATAAATAATGTTGGCATGATACCCACATGTGCACAGACATGTCTGGGATCCATACAGTTCTCATTTGTAAACATATGCCTAGCACAACATGCTTGTACATCATGCCCAATGTGACATGGTGCCAGATATGCTGGGTTGTTGGCTAACTAGAAGGAGATCCTATGGTATGCAGGGTACATATAACATCTTATTTGCCATGCATCACCCCACCGACTGAATGCCCTTGCAAGTACCGCCTCAAGCTAGCATACAAGTGGCATTTATACAACACCTGTATCCCATAGTACACATTGTTCAAAGTTCAGTAGTTGGTCACCTTATGCTGACTGCTGTCTCTATTACCACAAATATTTTGTCTGGTGTTACTACAACACACTGGCATAATATACCTGTTGGCCAGCATAGTAACAGTGTCCATGTTGGCATTGCCTGTCTTTGTCCCTCTTCCACATAACATAACTACAATGTCACTCCCATGGTCTCTTTTGGCCCACAGCACTGTACTGATAGCAGTGTCACCCCCCCCCCACCCCCCAGGTTAAAGACACCTACGAAAATATCACATTATACCCACTCATCCTTATAACTCTGGTACAATAGTATACTATACCAAGAAGCTGTTTAATCCAACTGTAAGTACCTCTGTGGCTGATATCCAGTTACAGACATGATAGTATTTTTATAAACAACAAAGACTATCAGTGAGTCCCAGCTCTACCTTCCAATAAAATTTATTTCGTTGAACAGTCTTCTCTGCGCCTCGGCCAAGCCTTTACAGAGTAAGGCTGTTGGCTGGGCAACTATAAATTTTACTGATAGTCTTTGTTGTTTATATATATACATCTTGTTTGCTGTTGTTTGAATATGATAGTATTTTTCTCTTTGTCAGTATCTTTCTTCTCTATTTTTATATTTTTTTTATTTCCCTTTGTTTATGTTACTATTGTATGCACTGCCATCCATACCTGTGCCTGTGGTGAGGCAGCAATCCTTGCTGCATCATCCTGCCCTGCCTTCTTCTGCTATCTCACCATCTGGCTCCAGGCATGCATCTCCATTAGGAATCTACAGACATGCGGAGGCGGGAGGGCGGAGTGACCTACAAGTGTTCTTTGTAGTGTCCAGTGGTCGATCACAAGATTAGGACGTTGTTGCTCCCTCTGGTGACATGAACCATAAGTCATAATTTGTTACCCAGCAAGAGATGGAGAAGATGATAGCAGAGTCTGTGGATCGGCTGCTTGGGGATCATTCTCATTTGACTAGCAAAGTCACACCACTGCCTAGTTTGTCATCTGAGGTAGGGCAATGACAATGGTGTCTAAGCTCTATGTGGCTCCCACATAAGCCAGAATCTCAGCTTATCTCAAGTTATTCTTTGTGTATCACCTCCCTCCCTCCCTTGTTTGCACTCTAACTCTTTCCATCACTAACTGTCCCCCCTCTGCTGGTATATGGGTTTATCTCCTGTCACCCCAACCCCCTTTGTAAGAGCACCCCCTGTTGGTCTTAGTCTGTGTTTTTATACTGGTGTGCCACTGGTTCAATTATTATACCCTTTTTCCATCCCCAGAATTCCTCTTACATCATTCACCATCTAGCCTTTTTGGAAAAAAATGAGTTTTTGCACCAAAAAGTATACCCCTCCCACCATCTCCCACATTTTCCTTCCTTTTGTGCTTCTGTATGTTCCTCTGCTTGCTCTTTTCCCTTTCTGACTTTTCTATACTTCCATTTCTTTCCCATTTAAATGAATAACCTTAATGGAAACCTTCTTATGAGTCACATTTTGTGGCTCACAGCAGTTCTTGCAGTGCCTTGAACTTGCACATTGGGAATACTCAAGTACATGCTTCATGCATGCTACTGCTGCTCAAGATTTCTGTGACTGCAGCCATAATACACTTCTCTCTCTCTCTCTCTCTCTGCCACCACTATCATTTTTGTGAGAAATGTCCTAGTTAGTTAATAGCTGAAGCCATGTCTTTTTCTTAATTGATAGTTACCTTTGGGCTGTGTCAAACAACTTGCAATTACTGCTGTAACCCTTGTTTAGTCACATTAGAAATGTTTCTGAATCCCAGGGTAGGTTCCTAATCCTAACTAAAGGAAAAGGGTTACTGAAACAGCCATACACAAACTAAGAAGGAAAAAAGCAAGTATCCGGTCTGCCAACCACAAACTGTTTATTGAATTGAGCGCTTTTGTCAGGCGTTTGCCCCAAGACTTCTTCAGAATAAAAACAGTTGTAACCAACTTCCATTTAAATAAGCAACCAGTCAAGTCACATGTATAAACAGTGCTAGAGTATTGGTTAAAAAACAAGAGGCAAAATATCATGACTTGAATAACAAATACATATAAAACCTATTTTGAAAACTTTAAAAAAACAAAATTGATCAACCCTAATCAAACAATGTTTAAAATCTGTCACCATTTATAGACTAAAAATTGAAAAATATTATCAACATTATACTATATGTGAAATTCAGACTTTAATTTTAAATAACTTGAAATCAACACTGTTTCATTTAAACCAGGTTTGCTTGTAGCATTGCTTCTGAGCTGCCAGAGTAGTTCTTTGTATTCAAGAAATAACTCCATTGGCCCGCCCCTACTATTTTCAGTGCAAACTTGTTCTAAAACAGCAAACTTAAAATTATGATTTGGGTAATCCGCTATGTGCTTGGCTAATGCATTGTTGCCATTGCCCTTCCTAATATCATAAACATGTTGGTGAATACATTTATTTAATGTATTGATAGTCTTACCAATGTAAAAACATTGACAGTCCTGGCAAACAGCAATATATACAAGGTGCTTACTTTGACAGTTAAACTTTTTATGCAAGTACACTTTACCGTATCCACTAATAAAAATGACATTGGTCTCCAAAATAAAGGGGCATTGCGTACAATGTCCACATTTATGCATATAACCCTCCTTTTTGGCAGTGCAATTATGTTCCAAAAGACTCTTTAAACATGTGTCCCTCCTGTATATGATACAAGGTTTGTCCTGAAATCTTGATTTACAAGTGTCATCAGTAGTGAGAATTGTCCAATTGTTAAACAAGATGTCTCTAATGCTGTAAAAAAGGGGGTTAAAAGTAGGAATAATTGCATCAGTATAGGTAACCCCCTCCCTAGTGTTTAAAGCCGAGGTCGTAATGATGTTGGTCGGACCAGAATCCAAGGCAAAACCCAAAAGTGGAAAAAAGTGACCATTGTTTCTTTTTTCCTTTACTTCATTTAAAATAACCTTAAGCTTGTCAATCTCCTGTAAAAATAGTGTCCAATCACTGACCATCCTTGCTAACCGTACCCCCTTGTCCTTTAACTAAAGATTTTTTCTGATGGACGGGGTGAAAGCTCTCAAAATGAAGCAAGGTGTTGGAGTATGTGGGTTTTCTGTACAACGTAGAAATAAATCTATGATTCTGTAAATCCTTACTTATAGTAATGTCCAAAAAGTTGATAAGTTGCCTATTTTGTACTTTAGTGAATCTAAGAAAATCAGTACTTGAGTTTAAGAAACAAAAAAACTGCTCAAGCTGTTCTTCATGTCCATCCCAAAAAATTAACAGATCATCAAGGTATCTCTCGTAAAATCTGCAGTGCCTAAAAAGTGCATTCTCAAATACTGTGGTCAGTTCCCATTGGGTCAATACAGTGTTTGCAAATAGGGGGGCACAGGCCGCCCCCATTGCCACTCCTGTTTTCTGTTTAAATAACTGGTTTTCAAAGGTAATGAAGTTGTTATGTAACACTAACTCCATAAGAGTCCTGAACATCAAAATCCTAGAGTGCCCTAAAGAAGTGAAAGAACACAAATATTTGTAAAACAATTCAATGCCTGTCTGATGAGGTATAACTGTAAAACGAACTTTGATATCCATAGTGATAAATATCAAGTTATCACTATACAGATTACCTTGTATTTTTTAAGGCAGTCCCAAGAGTCTTTTAACACGTGGTTGTGTTGGTCCAAAATGTGTTTTAAATTGTAGCGAATGAATTTGGCCAAGTTAAATGTTTTTGAAGCCTTCACATCCACGATCGGCCTAAAAGGGGGATTTTCAATACTTTTATGTATCTTGGGAATGCCGAAAATTGTGGGAATTCGTGGATGTTTTTGTGTAAGGAAGTTGTGCTCACTCAGTGAAATTTGTTCATTTAAAGGCAGATCATTTAAACAAATGTCTATGTTTCTGTAGCAGATGTTGAGTTCATTTGTTGAAATCTCATCATAAGAATCAGTGAACAAATGTGTTAGCATTGTTTCAGCATACCTAGCCTGATTCATAATGACCAGTCCCCCCACCCTTTTCCGGTTTCATAACTCTGATAAAGGTATTCTCTCTGATGGTTTTTAACAAATCAATTTCAGTATCTGTCAAATTGTACTTAACTACATTGTTTTTACCATGGTGTAGTTTACGGATTTGTTCCATACAAATATTTTCATATACATGCAGAGTTGGATGTAAGGGGGGGTTGAAACTGCTGTTTTTTCTACATTCTCCTATATTCCTATAGGAAGGATGTTCATCATTATCTACCCTGGGTGTACTAGTAGGGACAAAGTTAAGTCCCGTTTGAAAAAGGTTAGCCCATGCTGCATCAACTTCCAATGGGCATGGGCATCATCTATATATCACATATATATATATATATATACATATATATATATATATATATATATATATATATATTTATATATATATATATATATATATATATATATATATATATATGTATATATACATATATATATATATATATATATATATATATATATATATATATAGTGGATATAAAAAGTTTACACACTCCTGTTAAAATACTAGGTTTTGTGATATAAAAAATGAGACCACAATAAATCATTTCAAAACTTTTCCCACCTTTAATGTGACATATAACCTGTACAATTCAATTGAAAAACAAATCTGTTAGGGGAAAAAAATATGTTGTTGTGTCTTTTGGATTTTCCCGGTTAGGGGTCGCCACAGAGGAACTCCGGTCCACTAATGATTGGTAGTTGATTTTTAAGTGCCGAGTTACCAGCCCTGACGCACAACCTTCAACGAAGGTACGCCCATTCACGCATGTCTCCATGCAGAAAACGCTCTAGCTGAGAATCGAACTGGACAGCGACTTACTGTGAGGCGACAACGCCACCACAGGTCTTAGGGGAAAAAAATATAAAAAATAAAAAATGTAGAATAAGCTGACTGCATAAGTGTGCACACCCTTACAAATATAAAACATGTAGAATAAGCTGACTGCATAAGTGTGCACACCCTTACACTAATACTTTGTTGAAGCACCTTTTGATGTAATTACAGCATTCAGTCTTCTTGGGTACACACCTGCCATGAATTAAAGAGACTCTGATTAACCCCAAATAAAGTTCAGCTGTCCTAGTAGGATTTTCCTGACATGTACTCAGTTGCCTGCTGCAACAAAGGTCATGGTTCGCAGAGAGCTTACAAAGCATCAAAGGGATCTCATTTTTGAAAGTATCAGTCAGGAAAAGGGTACAAAAAATTGTCCACAGCTTTGGCTATACCATGGAACACAGTGAAGACAATCATCAAAATGTGGAGAAAATATGGGACAACTTTGATGTTGCAAAGAACTGGACGTCCCTCCAAAACTGATGAAAAGACAAGACAGAAACTGGTCAGGGAGACTGCCAAGAGACCTACAACAACACTGAAGGAGCTGCAGGAATTTCTGGCAAGTACTGGTTGTGTACTACATGTGACAACAATCTCCTGTATTCTCCATATCTCTGGGCTATGGGGTAGGGTTGCAAGATGGAAGCCTTTTCTTACACAGAATAACATCCAGGCCCAGCTAAAATTTGCAAAACAATATATCAAGTCTCCCAAAAGCTTATGGGAAAATGTGTCATGGTCTGATGAGACCAAGGCTGAACTTTTTGGCCACAATTCCAAAAGGTACGTTTGGCACAAAAACACTTCGCATCACCAAAAGAACACAACCCCAAGATGAAGCATGGTGGTTGCAGTATCATGCTTTGGGTTGCTTTACTTCAGCTGGAACTGGGGCTTTAAACAAGGTGGAGGGAATTATGAACACTTCAAAACAAAGTCACTTTTGGCCAAAAACCTTCAGGCGTCTGCTAGAAAGATGAAGATGAAGAGGAATTTCACCTTTCAACATGACAATGACCCCAAGCATACATCCAAATCAACAAAGGAATGGCTTCACCAGAAGAAAATTTAAGTTTTGGAATGGCCCAGCCAGAGCCCAGACCTAAATCCAATAGAAAATCTGTGGGGTGACCTGAAGAGGGGCTCTGCACACGAGATGCCCTCGCAATCTGACAGATTTGAAGCGCTTTTACAAGGAAGAGTGGGTAAATATTGCCAAGTAAAGATTTGCCATGCTGATAGACTCCTACAAAAGAAGACTAAATGCTGTAATTAAATGAAAAGGTGCTTCAACAAAGTAACTCATAGCCCTTCAAAACCCACACCATCAACACCCACACATAGCAACACTAAACCCACATATGCGGAGGCCCTAAACATTAACCTGCCCAAGCAACAAGGACCTCCGAAGCCGAAATGCAAACACTAGTCACAACCAAAGTGACACATAGCTCACAACACCAGTGTGCCACCCAACAACAGCCCCTAAGGCAAGACAATGTACCCAACACTTTAGTTATAGGTGACTCTATAGTCAGGCACACTGATGTCCCACTCACTAGGCTGAACAAGGAGAAAATTACAGTCCGCTGCCTGTCAGATGCCAGGATCCGCCACATAACGCATGCACTCAAGTTACTCCACAACAAGTACAAATACGACTCTGTCATTGTCCATGCTGGAGTGAATGACTTGAAACGTACCTCCCTGGACTACATGAAAAGAGACATGGAAGAGCTCTTGGATCATGTGACCCATGCAGGTATGACCCTAGCCCTGAGTAGCATCCTGCCTTCGCCAAGAATGATACCACAGTATAAGGACAAAATGACTGACTTCAACAATTGGATAAGCTTCTGGTGTCATTCAAAGGGGATCCAGTATTTGCCTGCCTGGGAAGACATGATCGACAAACCACGATGCTTTGCCAGAGATGGTCTGCACCTGTCACCCCTGGGATTCAGGTTACTGGCTAAAGCTCTTGCCATCCCTATAGTGCCTTTTTTAGGCAAAGTTCAAAGGATAAAACCACCACAGTAACAGATACAAGCATGCAAAATCTGAAGGTAATGCTACTCAATGCTAGAAGTCTAAACCTCAAAATGCACTCTCTCGAGGCACTCCTAAAAATGGAGAACATTGATATATGTGCAGTGACTGAGACCTGGTTCAAGGCTCCAGAGAGCACCCCTGCAATACCAGGCTACAATTCTTACCACACTTTTTGGCCACAAAACCAAGACCGAAACACTAAAGGTGGAGGAGTGTCCATATTCACCAAGGATATTCACACCTTCAGGCTAGTTGCCCAACACAATGCATCTGAAAT